>NC_090265.1:1169517744-1169822030 GCF_040414725.1 Anabrus simplex | reverse complement strand
TTAAAGAACATCTTAAAACCGCCACACCATCACATTCCCCAACTGCTCCATTCTGAGGTCCTAGGTTCCCTATAAACTGTTCTATTTGACCCACGTAACTACACAGGTTTTCCCATCAAAATGTATTAGCCGTGACATGCAGATTGCCACTCTGCACACTATCAATCATATCTGATTCCAAACCGAGTACGTCACATACAGCGATGTCATCCACATCACTCAAATCACCATTTGAATCTAACAAACTTTCATCAGAACCACTCAACTGTTCTAAAACATCCTCTATTTCCACACTTGATAACCTGCACTTGTTTGTAGAAGCCATCTCCACTCACGGAGTGCAAGAAGCGTGTGATAAGGAGAAAGGATGGGGAAAAAAACAGGCTCAAGAGAGCCCTGCATGGATAAAATTTATGATTATGTTGACAGGTTCTTCTCCGAGAGGAAATAAAGGTATAATGCAAGAAGTGTGCTTAGTAGCTGCCAAATAGCAGACAAAAACACTGTTTACCCCTGGTGGCAGAATATCACTCTAATTTCAGTGACAAAACTCTTATCGAAATACGGATCAAGGTATATCGTTCGAAAGCTCAAACCTTCCGCTTCAAGGAGAAATGAGTCAAAACACAAACAGCTTTGATTGTAACTGCTAGATCGCAATAGAGTGCACGCGTGTACCGCGCGAGCAGTGCTCGTCACTCCACCGTGCGCGATGTTCACTGCATGATGAGCAGTGCTCAGCACTCCACGCTGACAGGTTAACAATCTTGTAAAGGTTGCTGAGGCGGACATCTGTAAACACCAGAACTGTTAAATACAATGGCCCATTAAATTATTGTAGTTGGTTGTCAATAAGGATCAATTGTTATTAATCAGAACAGATGTCTGGCAAAGGAAAAGAGGATCAAACCACTGTTTAGTAAAGAAAACGAAAGATAAGAAAAGACTTACCTTATATAAGACTTGACCTCCTACAGGAATGTGCACCACACTGATTGCGGTATTGAACCAGAATGTGTTGGTAGGAGTATTGGCTGGGGTAGGGGTGGAAGAGGGGAAGTGGGAAAGGGATGTGGGGATGAGAGGCTGGTAGGGTATTGGAGTTTCTGTTCGCATTGTATTTGTGTTTATTATAGACTGGAATGATTACCTCATATAAAATGTTAGGACTTTCAGAAAATTCTTTAAGGTTGCAATTGGAATTAAGAATCTTGTTCCAAATTGATAAAATAATTTTCAAAAATGTTGAACAGAGTACTTTTGTCCATATCTTGTCCAATAGAAGTTAACTTATGATTAGAATCAGACATATGTTGAGCCATGGCAGAAAACCAATTATGTTTTTCAGCACTGACATTGTCTAAATAATGCATTGTGAAGCTTCTGCCTTTACTATAATTAATCACATACAGTCGTATCAGCACACTAATTTTTTTTATACGACTCTATGTGATTAATTATAATAACAAGTACTACCATCAGCACTGTTACTAAGATGGCTTTGATGTTTTATAATGATTATAAAGCTTCTGCCTGTCTGACAAATATATGTTGCATCACAGTTATTGCATTTTAGTTTGTAAACTCCAAAATTAAAAAATTTATTATGTTAATTGATTAAGTGCATGTTGTAAAAGATGGAAGAATTGTTGTTGTTGTTGTTGTTAATTTTGTAAGCTATATTCAAATTATGTTTCTTAAATATGTTGGTGATCTGATATATATATATATATTATCATTTTTAAACGTGAAGGACGAATACGTATCATCGACGTAAAACCTATCTGTGTCGGTGTGACGTAAAGAAAATTTAAAGAAAAAGAATACATCCTTTTGGGTATAATTTCTTTGGTTAAAGTGGAAGAACATCCATTTTAAATTTTATTAACTATTTTTCAATTAACTTTTTATTATACCCATTATTTCTAGCTATTGCATCAGTTTCCTTAATGGCCACAAAATTAATTTCCATGTATGTAAAGCTGCATGCAAAAGCTAGTGAGCTTTTAAAATACCAGCTATGATATAAAGAAAATGTAATAAATATCAACAAAATCCATTGTACAAATGCCCTAGAGATTTTTTACATTGGTTCAAATTGATCCAGCCGTCCTTTAGGTTAGGATGAATTAAAACACTTCTAATTACTACTGTGTATTGAAACATCTAATATGAATAGATACATGAAAGTTAGGGAAAGTGTTAAAGTACCTGAAATGTGCAGTAGATATTAAGGCAGCTAAAGAGAAAATGTTCTAGTGTTTAAAAGAAAATCACCATCACCACCATAATAGTAAATTTTGTTTTTATTTTCTGCTTATCTCTCAATCTAAAGGCAACATAATTAGACAGAAAATCACTCAGCAATCTAGGCACAGGGAATTCAGGTTTCAAAGAGAGAGGAGATGTGCAGTTTCATTCCACCGAGAATCCCCATGGTGGAATGAAACTGTCCAAACAGCAATAAAGGAGAGAAATAAAATGAGGAATTGAAGAGATAGGGAATGTCATAAAGGTGTGGCAAGGAATGAAGAGAAGTTAGAAGAACTCGATTAGCTGTACCGAGATCTGAAGCTTAAAGTGAAAAGAATAATTTCTAATGAGGAAAAGAAAACTTGGACTGAATTTGCACAGAAACTGGAAGAGCACAGCAAGAACAACAAGGAATTAGTATATCAAGTGGTGAAAACAAGATAAGCAACTATGAAGGAATAAACACCCTAGAGAAAGAAGATGGAAACATCACTTGGAATGACAGAGATAAGAGATGAGATGGGACAGTATTGTGAAAAAAAATATAATAGTGTAAATGGAAATATCAAGCAAAAGCAGAACATGACAAAAGAAAATATTCTAAATGTGGAGCCTCCTATAACATGGCTGGAAGTGGAAAATGCCTTAAAAAACAAGAGCAAAGCCAAGGCAACAGGCATAGATGAGGTAAGTGCTGACATGATCAAGGCTGCTGGAGTGCATGGATTGCTATGGTTGTTTATGGTCCTAAAGACCATTCAGAAAGAAGAAAAACTACCCAAAGACTGGACTAAAGGAGTCATCGTCCCTCTATTTAAGAAAGGAGTCAGACAGAAACCCAGCAAGTACAGAGGGATCACTTTTCTATCTCTTGGACTCAAAATAATGGAATGAATCATAGAACAGAGATTAAGAACCATCATTGAACCAAAGCTTGAAGAGGAGCAGTATGGTTTTAAAAGGAGTAGGTCAGTAACAGATCTAATATTTTCTCTAAGGATGATCATGGAGAAGCACTGGGAAAGAGGAAAATATGTCATCTTTATTTTCCTAGACATTGTTAAGGCATACGACACTGTATAGAGACCAAAAATCTGGGAATGCCTTGAGACTAGATCTTTACCATGTGCTTTAATTAATAAAGTCAAAATGCTATATGGCCATTGCCAGAGTTGTGTCCAAATAGGGAATGGATATTCAGAGTGATTTGAGACTAGGCAGGGGGTACAACAAGGCAGTGCATTATCTCTACTTTTATTTATCATTGTAATGGATGAAATAATGAAAAGAGTTAAGAAACTCAACAACTCGGAGTTTAAAGTTCTTGCCTTTACAGATGATGTGGTGATATGGGGTGATAGTGAGGCTGAAGTACAACAGAAGCTGAACGACTGGAATGCTATATTCAAGCAATTTGGTCTTAAGTTAAGCAAGTCCAAAACGACAGTGTTGCCTATTAGTTGACAGAACATCCATACTAACTTCACTCTAGATGGATCCAAGTTGGAACAAGTCCATTAGTTCTGTTATCGTGACAGTGTAGTCATAACAGATAGCTGACCATCTGCAGAAATCACTAGTAGAGTACAGAATGGAGCACAGTTTTATCATCTTTGGGATAAGCATGTTCCATTAATATCAAAATTAGTACTCTACAGAAGCTTTTCTGTACAAGTTACCACATACAGTCTAGAAACCTGCATCCAAACCAACAGAAATATCAGCAAACTACAAGCACTGGAAATGAAGTTCTTAAGAACAATGATTCAGAAAATGAGGAGGGACAAAATAACAAAACAAAACAAGAAACAATGAGATTCGCCATCTTCCTCAAGTGAAAAAATGCCTTAGTGAGATTTGTGTCAAACCCAGACTGAAATGTTTTGGTCATCTCAAAACAGTGGACCCATAAAGAACAGCTAGAGTGTCATTTGAGAAGGAAATCGAAGACAAAAGATCAAGAGATCGGCCAAGGAAGAGATGTATCGATCAAATTAGAAATGATCTAGCTGGACGAGGTCAGGCTTTGCAGCAGGTTATGAAAGTAAACCTCTACATGGGCAGAAGTAAAAGGAGAGCGTTCATTCACCGCATCCGGGAAAGTGGAGCTGGTTCAAGAATAAGAAAATGAAGAGAAGGAGATGTGCAGTGAACAAGAGAGTGAAAAAAGCTACCATCAACATCAAATTAATCTAATGGTCATTTGTGACATTTTTTAAATCCTGAATGAAATTTTCACGCATCAACTGAAATGAGTTTATAAAGGATATGATGCAAACTTAATCATTATTTCACCGGATGAGTTGGCCGTGCGGTTAGAGGCATGCGTCTGTGAGCTTGCATCCGGGAGATAGTGGGTTCGAATCCCACTGTTGGCAGCCCTGAAGATGGTTTCCCATTTTCACACCAGGCAAATGCTGGGGCTCTACCTTAATTAAGGCCACGGCCGCTTCCTTGCAACTCCTAGGCCTTTCCTATCCCGTTGTTGCCATAAGACCTATCTGTGTCGGTGCGACGTAAAGCCACTAGCAAAAAAAAAAATAAAAAAATAATAATCATTATTTCCTTGAAAGATTCAAAAATGTTTTAAAGTAACGAAAATACGCTTGTTACAGAAGCACATGGATTTGATTCCCTATCAGGGCGTTATGAAATTCAGAAATTAAATTACTCCTGGAGAGGCATATGGCACAGAATTTCATGCAGTCTGCATTAAAAATAAGTCCAGGATGATTGAATCCTGGAGGCACATGGAGTGTTAAACACTCTTTCCTACTTTTGTTTTGAGGTTAAACTGAAATGAAGTATTACATTCCAGTACTTCAGGCCTGTCTTGGTTTGTGCTGTATTTAGTGTTTTTCAGTTAATGTAGTATGTTGCTATTAATTATTTTTGTTAGTTTTAAGTCGGTATTGAAACAGATTCATGTCTCAGTATATTTGCATTAAATTGTTCTTTTAAAACTAAGGATAAACTGAGAGTGAAAATCAGATATTATGGAATTTCTAAATATGAATTAAATCAACACCTGATTTTTGCCCCAATCACTAGTGTGTATATTTTGTTTCTTTTCTTTCTTTACTAAGAGAGAGATGGTGCCCACAGGTGGGTGGTGGACTTTCAGTAGGCTATGGAATCTTGGAGACTGCTATCAAAGAGGCAGCTGAAGAAGCATCCATTCCCATTGAACTGATGGAGAAACTGTGTCCTGCTGGTTGTGTATCGTGAGTCTTATGTCTTTACATTTTATATTCTTTCCTTGATTCTCCCTAAAACAATGCTTTCCTTGGTCTATTATCACTTTAAATTTATAGTTGTGTAGCTGTTCAGACAGAGATTTTAAAAACTAGGCAAAATGAAGTTTTCACAACTTTTGTAATAGACCAAATACCAGTGGCTGGGCAGCCAAGTTATCCAGCGGGGCACAACTTATAAATATGGACAGTCAAGTAGAAACTTAAAGTATCGGTTGCAAAATATAACACTAATGCGCATGTGATAAATACACTAACAATAGACTTGTGGATCAGCTTATCGTCGGTGTAAATGCAATCTCTGCTATGTGCAAAACACAAACTTTTCAGGAGAGACTAAAAACTACTTGGAGGTAAGATCGGAGATCAGATACTGTGGAAAAATTGTTAATTGAGCAGGATAAGGGAGCCGAATTAAAGAAGAATCGAACCAATAATATATTATCACATCAAGATATTGTGTATTAGGTAGGCACATGACAGGTTTTTCATGAAATTAGAATTCACATAGCAGGTTTTATACAAAATGTTCTGACTGATATTCATTTTCTATAAATTACAAATATTTATCAATTTAACGTGCAAATGAAAATATTGACACTAAAGTAAACAAATAAAGAGTTGGTTGTGAATACTTCAATAATACATTAACATGCTCGTTATTTCTTGTAAGGAAGATTGTTGTAGGATGAGTGGTAATCAATCGGAAACAGGTTGGTTAAAGTAAGCCAACCTTCGTACTTTCCTGCAGAGATTTTTGTTTGTGTTGGTTTCAGGACTGTTGCTACCCCCACGGATCCTGATGCAAATCACAGTTTTATTGGAAGAAGCTGGTACTCAGACGTATAGGCATAGATATCAAGGATAATTTAATAAAAAACCACCTATTCAATACTTTCCACGTTTAATGTGGTTATTATCTACATGATTTTATGTAGACTTATTTGGTCAGGTACATGTTTCACCCATTATTTTGGGCATCTTCAGCCTGTAAACAACCTTTAGGTCAAGGTTTGGGACCTTTTTAACCAATATAAACATACCAATATATACACTATTTACAACATATACAATATATACAATATATACAAACATAAGTTAATACAGTTAAGTTTTTTGGTCCTAATCTATCTAATATGAAAAATGTCCAAAACTAAAATGGATCTTCTTTTCGGTAAAGAGGATTGCATATCGGGGTTTATGTGACCCCTATATCATATTAAGTTCTTGACGTACCGTGTCTGGTGACAGGATGTGTCGTCAACAATAAGTGGAGATTTGAACTGATTGTTGCTTGTAGGTTGGTCAAGATTGAAAATATAAATTTAAATTAAATGTGTTTTAACTTGGCAGTTCTATTCTGGTTAACTTAAAATGTTCAAAAATAAAAATAAAATGAAACGGATCTTCTTTTTTAAATCATAGAACTGGAGCTTGTTTGACCCACGATTTTCATTTTCATGTTCTTGACGTAACTAATATTTAAATGTGTTGTCATGCACAAGTGGAGATTTAAAAGCCGATTGTTGTAGGTAGACTGGTCATGAACGTTGTGAATGAAACTGTTAGCGTCTTGATTTTGGGTCTCGTGTAACGTCAAGGAATTGACAAGAGTACAATATTAAGCTGTTTCATAGTTTTAGGCTGCTGCTTAATTGAGAAGAAACATCCTAGACACTTGATACAGTCTTGTGTGAAAATTGTTCCCGTTGATGTGTTGCTTGGTCTTTGGGAGGGATCTTAAGAATATCTGTAATGAAGTAGAAAAATAATTTTGAATTAAAAATATAGAGCACGCGTTGTGATAAAATGTATTAAATTAACACCTCTTAACTGTAAAATGACTTACTTGTTCAATTAATACTAGATGGACCTGTCTGTTCCGGCAGCACCTGTCTTATCACCATTTCTACTCCTGGCATTGTACTGGTGCGGTAATGGAGGGGCGGGGCATGGAGGGAGAGTGGGGGTAGGCTGGTCTATGGGCGTGTGTGCTGTTGCTGGAGGGGAGTTTCTAGAAGCAATATGGGCGGGTTTAACTTTTGGCATGATGGATGAAGCATTTGAGTGTGGAGATTTAAATAATTGAGGGATTTTGTTTTGATCTGAATTCACGATATTAATTAATCTAGGTGTTAATTCGTACAAAGGATTTTTAATTTCATTGACGTTGTTGAGATTTTTATTGTAGGTTTGGTCTAAAAAGATGTGTAGGTTTTCCAGTTCATTCATTAATTTCCCTTTACCTATGCTTCTAATGATGGTAAGATCTTTCTCTATGGATGTAAAATGATGGCCCGTTTCTCTCATATGTTGGCTCATCGCTGAGTACTTATTGTGTTTTTGAGCGTTATAATGTTCCAGATATCTCGTGTTAAAGCTCCGGCCAGTCTGTCCGATATAAGAAAAATCACATTGTGTACATGTTAGTTTATATATGCCGGACCTTGAATAATGGTTTCTATTGTGATTGACCTTGTTATGGTTAAAAAATATGAATCGATTGGTGTTAACTGTCCTGAAGGCTATATTGATATTGTGCTTCTTTAAAGTATTTGCGATCTGATGGACGGCTGGGTTGTTATATGTAAATGTGGCGAAACTAGTTTTTTTTAGGTTTTTCTGGGATGAGGTTAGTGGACAATTTAATTTTGATTTTATTAATCAAACGGTTGACCATATCTATTTTAAACCCGTTGAGTTGAGCAAGATTCCTTGTGTACTTCAGTTCAATTTTTAAATTGTTGGGAGAAAGAGGAATTTTTAAAGCTCTATAAATTAAATTATAGAAAGAGGCTTGTTTTTCGGACTTGGGGTGTAGGGATGAATTCATAATAGTTAAGGGAGAGTGTGTAGGTTTCCTGTATATTTGAAAATCGAAGGTATTATGTCCGCGTGTAATAGTTAAGTCCAAAAAGTTTAATGAGTTCCTAACCTCATCCTCTTTAGTAAACTTAACATTGGGGTCAATTTTGTTTAGGGACTCCAAGATCTCGTCACTATTAGTGACATTTTTGTCGAAAATTATGAAAGTATCGTCTACAAATCTCAGCCATAAACATACGCCTTTTATTTGTGTTATAATTTTTGTGTGTTCTATTGTGTCCATATAAATGTCTGCTAAGATGCCAGAAAGAGGGTCGCCCATCGCTAAGCCTTTTTGTTGGTAAAACTTTCCATTGAAAGAGAAAAAGTTGTTGCTTAAGACAAAATTTAATATCTTCATGAATTCTTCAATTTCCATCTTACTAAGGCCGCTGTATTTATTGATATTATCACTGATAATTCTTACAGTTTCTTTGAACATTTTAAGTTAACCAGAATAGAACTGCCAAGTTAAAACACATTTAATTTAAATTTATATTTTCAATCTTGACCAACCTACAAGCAACAATCAGTTCAAATCTCCACTTATTGTTGACGACACATCCTGTCACCAGACACGGTACGTCAAGAACTTAATATGATATAGGGGTCACATAAACCCCGATATGCAATCCTCTTTACCGAAAAGAAGATGCATTTTAGTTTTGGACATTTTTCATATTAGATAGATTAGGACCAAAAAACTTAACTGTATTAACTTATGTTTGTATATATTGTATATAATGTATATGTTGTAAATAGTGTACATATTGGTATGTTTATATTGGTTAAAAAGGCCCCAAACCTTGACCTAAAGGTTGTTTACAGGCTGAAGATGCCCAAAATAATGGGTGAAACATGTACCTGACCAAATAAGTCTACATAAAATCATGTAGATAATAACCACAATTAAACGTGGAAAGTATTGAATAGGTGGTTTTTTATTAAATTATCCTTGATATCTATGCCTAACGTCATCTTCAATACGGAACAATAATGAGAGTTGTTACTTGTAACTCAGACGTATGTCGAAGTTGGAAATGAATAGAGCCATCAGTTAAATATTTCGGAACATGCTTGGATCGCCAGGGATGAGTGTTGACATGGCTTTGTAGTTCTTGAAAAAAGGTGTGATCCAGATTATGTATCATATACGGCTGTTTCCTTCTTGCCAGGTGAACCCTTGCAATAAAATCACTTCGGACATATAACGGAGCTTTCAAATAACGTTTCAAAGTAAAATGCACACTGTCAACTTCCATAACTGTATGCCCTTCCATTAGGTAAAGCTGCTCGATGGTTAAGTTTCTTCTTTTTATCATGGTGCTAATAGCTGATGGTAGTACCTTGCTTCTATTTTGGTAGCCACAACCATCTGATATTAACCCATTCACGTACCATTTAATTGAACTTACTTGTGCCTTGGTGTACCATTTATTTTCATTACTTTACATGACATCACCGACACTGAAAAAGCAAGCTTTACAGCAACACTATTTATTTCACCAGTTGCGATGTATGAATGATACTCTGGAGTACTACTTACGTGCTCCCAGTTCCAGTCCCTATCGTGTAAAATATGTTTAGAAGCCGTTGGTGTGGCATCAGTTGTAGGCCTAAAATTCAGTGACATACTTGCCGGCAAAACAGCACTTTGTTCACCTCTATCAGCACTCACGTCACTGTCACACGAACTACTTTCACTACTTTCATTGCCACTAAATTCTTCGTTGCTTATTTCTATATAAATGTCACTCTCTTTTCAAAATTCCCTTGTAATCGCTTTGTCACTCAACTTGGAGCCAGCCATGATTTCGCTTACGATGAGGTTGCTAAGATACAGGTCCAGGTCATTCTTTCCACAGAATAACTGCACAGGAGTGCTTATCGAATACATCAATGAAATAAAACAGTGCTTCCATCTGTCAAGAGGTTACCTTACTAATATCAAATCCTTTCACAAAGGAAACCAGCTAGGAGCGGGTCTGGAAATAAACACTACGCGCGGACGGAGAGATCCGTCTTTGTACTGGAGTGCAGTCGAAAGCCGGGACGGAGAGATCCATCTTTGTACGGGAATGGGTTAAGGTTACATGAGTTACTGAAGGGGATAAACTTCCATAGTCATCAACAATTCATGTACCAAAACTACTTGTTGAAATGCCTCCGTTGGCTTCATGGTACTATATCGCCCCATTTGTGACAGTAGCTAGTGAAATTGTGTATTTCTTTTTTAGTATAGGGCATTCGCTTCCAGTTACGGAGCAATACGAATAGTCTGAATGTCTATTGTCATATGGTGAGTGTCAGAGGCATTCTTCTGTACAATTGCCTTTGCAGTTAACGCTTCATCGTTCGTGCGCAGTGTATTTATCAAGGTCAAGGATTCCCAATTATACATAATGACATTGATTTTTTCGAGGCATATGTGTCCCGAATTTTTCTTTTCAAGTTGTCGCACAAACAATGATCTGGGCCCATGAGGCACTCCTCTTTCTTCACATTAATCACAGTGCATGCCGTGCATATTTTGAAATGATAGAAATCCACTTTCAATGTACGTCTTGCTGGTGGATGATAAATCAAGGGTTATGAATTTCATGTTGTTGGTCCGTATTGAACTGAGAATAACATATGAGTAGTAACACAGTAAAGGTTTCCACCTATTCAATACTAATATGTATTTACAATATTATAAATTACATGGAACTAGTTACGACCCACCTAGGGATCATCATCAGCCATATTAAAGCATACATAAGTTTTTTGTCGAATCCTAAAACATGTTATTTTTAACTGTAATAATTTATAAAGTGAAGTGTGGTAATGAGATGAGAAATGTTAGTATGGTACAGGTGAGTAGTGATTAATAATAATACGAGAAATATATATACAAAGAAGTTTGGAACAAAGTACAAGTGGTGTAAAAATATAAACACATGGATGTCAGTAGTCCTCGTACTAAAGAATACAATGTAAAATAACACATATAAACATATATACAAGTATGTACAAAGTCTGGAGAGTAAAAAGTGATACTCTTTTAATGCCGAGTCGGCTTGACACTGATCAGCTTAAGCGTAGAATTAGGCATTTGGTGTATTAAAGCTGTGTTGACCGGCTGCGTTGTTGATTGTTGGACGTGAAGTTATTTTTGAATTTCTGGTTAAGAAGAAGGTGGATACTGCGCGTGGATGTATTAATTCTCAGTTCTTAGCGGAAACCAAATTGGACCTCGCGCTGCGGTGTGTGTAGTATAGCTGCATCAGGTGAGAATTAATACATCCACGCGCAGTATCCACCTTCTTCTTAACCAGAAATTCAAAAATAACTTCACGTCCAACAATCAACAATGCAGCCGGTCAACACAGCTTTAATACACCAAATGCCTAATTCTACGCTTAAGCTGATCAGTGTCAAGCCGACTCGGCATTAAAAGAGTATCACTATTTACTCTCCAGACTTTGTACATACTTGTATATATGTTTATATGTGTTATTTTACATTGTATTCTTTAGTACGAGGACTACTGATATCCATGTGTTTATATTTTTACACCACTTGTACTTTGTTCCAAACTTCTTTGTATATACAGGGTGAAGCGTAATTTGCGCACTCGGGCGTCGCAGCGCGACGCCTCACATGCCGGCAATAAAAAAATGTCTCTTACAAAATTTCGTCTTGCGAGTACATCCGGTAGAAAACGGACGTTGAAGAGTAGCAATCTGGCAACACTGTAACCATATGTAGGGTAACTACCGCTGTGAGCACGTTCTCGTCGTGCTGTACAGTTGGTGCAGTGGGTAGAGGTTTTGGTTGGCATGCAGGAGGTCGATGGTTCGATCCTGGGTTGAGGCGCATTTTTTATTTGCTAATTTCCATCTGACATTACCTACTGTAATACAGTAAGACACCGTTTCTGAGGTGACATGTATCGTACATTTACAACATTTTGTAATGCTTAAACAACAAATACCTGGTTAGACTAATAAGAAATAGACAGCTGAAACAAACAGGTTTCACATCTAGTAGATGAAGTGGTGCGAATAAATTCACCCTCACGACGTGGAAAGGGCGCCTTTCAAAGCTGACCAATGAAAACGATTGCTCGTCCATTTCTAGGATCGTAGTATGTGAGTGCAAATGGTTTCTAGAGGACCCACTGCAATCGCTGTTGACGATTAAGATGCCAGATACCATACCACCTGTACTACATTTACGAAAGAAAAAACATACGCCTGAACCCAGGATCGACCACTCGACCTCCTGCATGGTAACCCAAAACTCTATCCACTGCACCAACTGTACAGTACGACTAACTCCTGTTGACAGAGGTAGTTACCATACATGTGGTTACAGTGTTGCCAGATTGCTACTCTTCAACGTCGTTTTTCTGCTGGATATACTCGCAAGACGAAATTTTGTAAGAGACATTTTTTTATTGCTGGCATGTGAGGAGTCGCACTGCGACGCCCGAGTGCGCGAATTACGCTTCACCCTGTATATTTCTCGTATTATTATTAATCACTACTCACCCGTACCATACTAACATTTCTCATCTCATTACCACACTTCACTTTATAAATTATTACAGTTAAAAATAACATGTTTTAGGATTCGACAAAAAACTTATGTATGCTTTAATATGGCTGATGATGACCCCTAGGTGGGTCGAAACTAGTTCCATGTAATTTATAATATTGTAAATACATATTAGTATTGAATAGGTGGAAACCTTTACTATGTTACTACTCATATGGTGGATGATATGCGATAGTGGTTGGGAACTTTTGGTATTAGTGCCAACCATTCCAATAAATATTTTCTGTTGTTTTCAGCTTCTTTGAATTGTCCACTTCTCAAGATTGTGTCATTAGAAGCAGCAGAGGTATTAGGCTGGGTGTCTCGATCTTCTTGCTTCTCTTCATCAGTGTCTTCGCTGTCATTGCTTTCTCTCTTGTCAGTCATCCATAGAAGGAAACAATTTCATTTAATGCCCAGTGTGACTAGGAACATTAGTCAACAGACTCTTGTCTATGTTGGCAAATAACAGTCTTGAAAATGCTAATTCTTATTATGTCACAGGCTGATTAAAAATCCAATATCCAAATTGTGGGCATCTTATTTTGCAATGCACTAAGAATCAGGGTTGCATAAATTTGTACATCCAGTGTCTTTTATTTACAACGGGAAGCCAAAATAACAAGCACATTTTGTCAGTTTCCACGTTACAGTCCAACACCGCAAATATTACTCATAATTTACGGATGCATATTCTCCACTGGTGCTTCAAATATTGGCAGCAATAACTCATAGCATACTGGGGGAGAATAATCACATTGGCAGTCAGTATCAGTATCTTGAGTATTCTAAGGCTATTCCAATATTTGCGAGGGTGATAATATTGTTTCCATGGTCTGTGGGAAGAAACTCCATTCACTTTACAATATTTGCCAGTAAATACTGCCATGAAACATTAAGGTTGTTAACACAACACTTCAGATTTTATTTAATATCTTAATTATTATAGAGAAAACTTGCCTTTCATATTAACAGGCCTGTAATAATTTCCCACACTCACATACACTTAACACATCTCAACAATGAACTACACAGCACGCCATGTGATATTGTTTACCATTTCGTACTGACATGTCCTTAGAATACCAGTGATGTACAGTTTCTTGCACATAGCAAGTATTAACTTACAGCTTCCATGCATTGGCACATAGCAGGTATGGTTTCAATAGAAATTACACAGAAATGAATGATGACTGCACTAAACAGACATTACAAGTCGATCCACAGTGGTGTCATCTATGAGACTGCATATTTAATTGAAAACAGCTATTTTTGTACATAGCAGGTATTGCATTTACACCGATGTTATCCTGTTTACAGTTGGTGGCAGTTAGATATTAACACAAAGGAAAAAGGCAGTGAAAGGTGGGGTCAAAGTCACAGGAACATGAACTCGCGACCTCTCCATTTCTGGTTGAGCGTTATTTCACTGAGCTAAATGGCCAGGCATAAAGTGATCCACATTTCATTTATAACCTGTTACCCTACAAGTCAAGTAATAAGGAATACACTAACCTCCCCATTTATAGATGAAGTCCATTCTTCAATCCTTTGCTTGAGAGAAAATACTTTGATAATTGTTGGTTTAAGTCAGGAATCGAACGTATCATTTTACTTTCAATTGAAAGCATGGCCAAGGCCGTTAGTCTGTCTTGACTCATCGTATTCCTCAAGTAGGTCTTTATTTGATTTAGAGTTGAGAAACACTTTTCACTTTCCTCTTTCAACATCGGGATTGTAACAATGATGCTCAGTAACCTAACGCATTCATTGAACGTGGTGTCTTGCATATTGTTGTGCAGGAAAAGTTGCAAAAGCACCGCAGCTCCATCTGCCGCGCACACATCTACCCTGGAATATAACACTTCAAGCTCGGCCCTGAGCCTGGCTTTGTTCACTTTCGGGTATGTATTTACAGTTGATGCGAAATCTTTTTCCGGAAAGCGACTACAAAACTCTCCAAAATTGATACCCGAGAAAGGTTGGCAGCTGCTAAATGGCCTGTGAAACAAAATCTTTCTTTGCATATAGTAAAATAGTATCACATTTTTCCAAAGCAGAAATTTGTTTTTGTTGCGGGACAGTTCGCTGCCTCTTAGGAGGAACTGGAGCTTCATAGTTGTCAGTTTCCTCTACATCAGAGCGAAGCCTTCTGATGCTACGAAAAGTTTGCTAGGAATTCAGATACCAAGACAGGGTCAATATTATGCATCTGAATTTGGGAGAACAGTATATCCACATAAGGCATCACTCCATGGGAGAGATTCACCAATATATGGAGTCAGAATCATTCAGTAATCTGATACATCCTGAAGCCTGTCCTACAGTGTTTTGATCTTTCTCTGTTTCGCATATTGTTTGGAAGCATTCAATCAGGACGTCTCTGTTTTCAAACACTCTATTGACAATGCGTCCTGAAAGTTCCAACGCATGGGAGCTGTTTTCGGTAAACGGTGCATTACAACTGTATCTGTAGTTCAGTGTGTTTACTAGAGCTACTGAAAAAGGAGGAAATTCCGTGAATATCGCTGAAAAATATTTTCACTTGTATTATATCGGATGTGGCTTTCTGCATAATCAGATTTCCTACATGAGCATAACAATGAACAAAATTAGCTTCATTATATACTTCCTTTATGCGTGTGGGGCCGATGACCTAGATGTTAGGCCCCTTTAAACTACAAGGATCATCATCATCATCATCAAGATTTATGCGTGCTTGTACACCAGTCTGCGCACCGCTCATTACACTAGTCCCATCAAATGTTTGACAAATAAGTTTTGTCTATACCCAACTTAGTTTACTCAAAATCACAGAGCTTATACCTTCATCTGTATGACTGGGCACCAGAAAGAAACCCAAAAACCGCTCATGTATTTTGCCATTTATATGATAGTGAAGTATAAGCACCATCTACATTTTCATTGCATTGTTGGTTGTTTCCTCTGCTTGGATAACTAAGTAATTAGCAGCACTAATTTCTTTCATTATAAATGTATGACATATTTTTAGCATAGCATCAAGTATATCATTCTGAATCGTCTTCAACGTACCCTTAAAAACCGTTGCAGATTCTAAATGTTCTTGCATTGCGATATCCATGCTAGCTAGAAAATCAATTAAACCGTGAAATATTCCAGGATTGTCTGAATTGGTTGATTCATTATGGCCACGGAGCACAAGTTCAAACACACTGCAGAATTTCACACAATCAAGCAGGCAAGATAAAATGTATCTATTTTTGTCGACTTGTTCATGCTGTTTACGAAGAGAAAATCTGTACCTACTATCAAGTTGCATCCTTATGTCCAGCTCACCTAGAAGTGCGAGATCCATTTCATTGTTTAAATATTTCTTCGACTCACTGTGTTTTTTCAGTTTTTCATTCAAATACTTCAAATCTTTGACATCTGTTGTGCTCCCCGCATTGCCACCACCAAATAGAATGCAAAGAAAACACAAAAATGTATTTCTCTCTTCACACCCACATAACCATTTTGCTTTAACATACATGCCTCTATTAAATTTTGTGCTGAAATTCCTGTTTTTCCTTCTGTCTGTTGCATAATAATCATATCAGGTCGCGGTGATCCTAAACTCTTGGCACAAACTCTCGTCTCAAAATTTAATTGCTTTCCAATTAACTCACTTACTTTATTCATTTTGAAATAAACAAGCACACAAATACTCAGTATAACAACACTGAAGAGAATTCACAGGTCACACCCAATGTTATTGTAACCAACTTATCAGTAGCGCCTCGAACAAATGAGAACGCGTATAAGCGCCGGAACAAAATGTTACTGTTGCTAATTATTGGTCACTTGGTTATATCAGTTATAGAAATATGGTAACCTCATTTAAGATAACTTATTTTAATAATTTGAACGTCTGAAAACAACTAAATCTCTGCATGAGTGATATGAACACTTCTTTAAATAAACAAGACTAAAATTATTAGATTTACTTCTGTTACAGGATTGGTATATGGGCTATACTGATGTTTGTTAAGCATGGACATTTCTTGTTATCTGTTGTTATTTTCTCTACGCGCATGCACTGCAGAAGTCCTCAAGGATCAGAGTGCCTGACTTGAAGCACTCCGCGTCACCCGCTCCTCAACACAAGCCCGCAGCTGTCATGGACGTTCACCATCTTCAAATAATGTGTTCTAAAGCGCAGGCACATTATTTGAACACAGGACCGCACAAGACGGTCTGGTGCTCAGAGCCAGAGAGTTCGGCTGCCAGGCTGCCACTCGCGGGGCTCCTGCAGACATTGCTGCACTGACAGCAATAGCTTGTCTCTTTAAATACAAAAGGTACCTTTTCTTCATGCTTAAAGAGATGGTGGGTTTAAATACCTACCAAAATCCGTAATGCGGTTAAGAATATAACACTTTGTCTGATAATATTTGTAGAAATAATTGTGTTGTTCGACTGTAGGCCAACTAAATTGTAAATTATTTCCTGACATTTTGAACGCAAAAAGTTGACAGGGCACATGACCCTCTGCTCCTAAGGGCCCACCGCCACTGCCAAATAGGACTACTGTATATAATTCTATTTAGAATATTCAGAAACACTTTCCAAAATGTATTGTCAAGAATTTTATCCACTTCAATTATGAAAGTCAAGAATGATTGTATATATTAATGCTATAGTACTGTAGCATCGCTTAGATTTTTCTGTGCTTAATTGAGGGGCTCTGCAATAAGACAAGTCAACTTTCAGGACTTTGATTATATGCGAATGTGTGAAACATCATTGCAAGTGCACTTGCCTTGTTGTTGCACTAACAAAAATACTCATGTGAATTACATTGAGTCTCGAAGTGTGATTTTCATGCACGACAACGGATTTCTTCTACGCTCTCCTGTGCTATTTCTTGTTTATGTGTTGTTCTAGAAACATGCTCTTAGTTATGTCTTTCTGTTTCATGGCCAGTACTGCTTAACCAGTGAGTCTCTAACATGGCAAATTCTTTAATTTTAGCTAGTGGCCAAACTTTGTACAGTTAAGTGTACATCAACAAATTTAATTTTTGCATCTACATGTGTTGCATTCATAGAATTGTATTCCAGAGTCTCTTTGAAACATTTCTCTTCCACTGTAATGGAGCTGCACTCTATTTTTGGCCCTTTCTATTCTTATCCTCTAATTTCATATCACGTTCTTCATTATCACACACATCATTGCAATATTCTATTTTAAAGCAAGTGAACATATTAGCTAAGCATGCAAACGAACAGTTTCGTGTAATGTGGCATCATGGGACATCAATATACTAATGCTAATGCCATCCGGTAGAACTTTTCATGGACACTCTGACTGTCTATATCAACTTGCAGTGACAAACTAATTCATCTATTTTGGTTGCATCGGACATTATACTAAAATTTCTTCATTTGTTAAGTCCAAGTTGAAGCCCCATTAGAATCTTGTATATAATTTTATTATGCATATTTTATGTGGAACAGCTCATGACTAAATGTTTGTTCACTTCATTAGTGTGTCAAACATGGCTACAAAGCCTTCATAAAATGAACCAACTGCTCAACAGTTAAAACACCATAGATCAAAAGTCGATAATTACATTTTACTACAAATATATAATACAAAAACAGAATTTCTTTCAACAAGTCATTCTTTTTAACTAGAAATACTAAGGTGTACGTACACCTTATAGAAATACGATCATTTTTATCTCAATGACCATTAATCTATATATGTAAATACTATTTTAGCCCTATCATTGTATATTTCTTAAACTACTATTGTAATCTCACTATAAGAGTCATGATCAATGTAATTTGTCTTTGTATAATTGTCCTTGGCTGATGATGACAGAGAATCTTGTCGAAACCGGTACCAAATGTACAAAAATCGTGATGTTTTAACAGAAATGTAAAACTTTCACGCAATATATAGTATTGAAAAGGTGGAACTTATTGTCCTTTTTTTCTATGTGAAGGAATAAATAACCAGAAAACACAACACATACCCAGGCAGAAAAATATCGAAAAATAAAAACAAAAAATTAGTGGAAGCTCAAATCAACCGGAGATACGGGGTGATAAATAAATACTTACCTATCATAGTTTGTGCAGACCAGGTCAAAAATGTCCACAAAGTCATGAACTGAACCAGAACCTATTAAGTCAAAAGGGTAAAATTTAAAAGGCTACCCCTCCTACTCCTACAATAACAACACAGAGTAAGAAACAAAGAGTTTATTAAACAAACATTAGATCAAAATAATGTCAATGGCCACACGAAAATCAGGACTAAATAAAATAATGAAAGAAAGAGAGAAACCCGTCCTTGATGGAATCAATACACTGGCGTAATAACCTATTCACTACACTACCATCATAGCATTGCGCCTACCCATAATAAGATCCAGCCAACAAGTTCAGCCTTCATAGATAAAAGTATACAGAATATAGAGAAAGAAATTGTTACCTTAGGAACAAAATAGCCTTGTTGCATAACGCAGATCTTGATATCCATATCAACAGGACGAGTATTTACAGATCGCAACGCACGGTCATAAAAATAATATGCAACTCACAACGAAGATTCCCAGCGAACTTCAACAATAGATGAAAAGATAAAATATGCCCAGACCAAAGATCAAAACAAAAAAGTGGGGGGGGGGGGGGGGTAGCTCACGCACAAGCATGGTGCCTGGGATCAGGGATAAACAAGGAGTTGCTAAGGGAACACACACACAAGAAATGCAAGTAGCCGAGAAAATGCAAAGATAAGAAGAAACGACACAACTAGGCAATATGATATGCGTCCTACATATCTCTCATTCGAACACTCATGCAGTAGGTTAAAAGGGTCAAAGGAACAGGGAACCTATAACAGATAACAGTGGTCAGAAAAAAACACAAAATGTAGAAGTATGGTTCATAAATAACGTCTCACGCGGATATGCGATGCAAAACCCACACAAGATCGGAGGCCCAAATAACATCATCAATACGTTTCTCATATACAACTCAAATGCCAAAGCAACACAAACCTCCCATGCACTGGCCCTTCCGATACACAACCGCATAGCAGGGACATCGGAGAGCAAATTTGTACATGAGTAATAAGATAGAGACCTCCACAACATGAACCGTTGAATAAAGTTGACGTAACACACATCCAAGGTGCAACAGAGCTAATTCACGCAATACAGCCACAAAATAAATAAATAAATAAATAAATAAATAAATACCTACGGATAATAAAGTAATAGTGGCCAAGCACAATGCCACGTGATTTTTATAAAACAAACATGGTCTACAAGGCCAACTCCAAAGAACAGGGAGAAAGAGATCGAAAAATCAATAAAATAGTAGTTAAATTACGTTAAATCAGGCCACAAAAATGTGTGCAATAAAGCACGTTGGAAACCTCTTGAGATCAATAGCATTCACGTCTAAAAACGTTTGAAATAATGCTTGTAATATCAAGCGTCAAGAAACGTGTCGCTCGCCATAACACTTCACCAAGATAAAAGCTTAGAAGAGCCATGGAAAAGCCAGATAGGCAAGATCGGGAACATAACGTCGTAAAATCACAGGATGACAAAGGCGACATCTGTGATCTGCTTGGGCTAAGTTTGCGGGTACAATTAGAAGTCTAAGTCGGCCATGATACCCATGTCATTGAGTACACATAAGTAACAGAGGGCAAGCAGTTCATCAGAGAAGCGAACCAGACAAAGACAGAAATGGCCAGGGTATGGCACACATCTACACACCATAGCCAGTTTGTAGATTTGAGCCGACCTCAGTTCTTGTACCCAGAATGACGGATTCTATTTTGGCTGAGATCGATGGCATTTTAGGGTGTTTAAAAAATGCAACAATATTATGTTGTTTGCTTCTGGCACATAAAAGAACAATTTACATTATTAATCTGATCTCAACCGGGCGAGTTGACCGTGCTGTTAGAGGCGCGCGGCTGTGAGCTTGCATCCGGGAGATAGTGGGTTCGAATCCCACTGTCGGCAGCCCTGAAGATGGTTTTCTGTGGTTTCCCATTTTCACACCAGGCAAATGCTGGGACTGTACCTTAATTAAGGCCATGGCCGCTTCCTTCCAACTCCTAGGCCTTTCTTATCCCACTGTCGCCATAAGACCTATCTGCGTAGGTGCGATGTAAAGCCAATAGCAAAAGAAAAAAATCTCATGTCACCATTTTCTACTGAATGAGTTGGCTGCGAAGTTCAGGCCACATAGCTGTGAACTCACATACCAGCCCTTTGCTATCTTTGCCATAAGACTTGTCTTGGTCAGTGGGATGTAAAACCAACTGGTCACCTGTTTCTAGTGAAGACTGTTTTGATTTTTCTCGTATTGGTTGTTGACAAATGGCTGAGATCTGGGGGCTGCTCATTGAGACTGTCCATCTGCTTACAGAAAATGTCATCCCTCAGGAAATAAACTATTGTTAAGCAGGGGTTGAAGAGATTTATGATATTGACTTGAAAATCTCCATGATACAGGGAATATTGCATTGTCAAGCTGCACCTTGGAGAAACATACATATTAATTTGAGTGTAGTTCTCTATTCATGTGCGAGCATGTACGGCTTCAGCAAAGGATATATCTTAAGAATGTCTCAACCCTTGATGTCATCCACTACTGACTGGATGAGTGATGTCTTGAAGAATCAACGCTGTCTTCACCACTACTACAAAAACGAAGAGGCAGATAGATCAAATGATCTCCAGGAAACTCTCTCTAATTCTGAGATTTACTGCTTTACTTATTTCTATGGATAGATGACTATAAGCACTACTGAATACAGTGAAAAATGAAATGCCGTATGGCTTTTATTGCCGGGAGTGTCAGAGGACAAGTTCGGCTCGCCAGACGGAGGTCTTTTTGATTTGACTCCCATAGGCGACCTGCGCTGTGTGATGAGGATGAAATGATGATGAAGACGACACATACACCCAGCCCCCATGCCAGCGAAATTAAGTAATTATGGTTAAAATTTCCGACCCTGCTGGTCGAACCCGGGACCCCCGTGGCCAAAGTCCACCATGCTAATCATTTAGCCATGGAGCCGGACACTGAATACAGTATTTACTCTAGTATATAGAGACAAGTGTCACTGTCATACAAACAAGTCTACTGTAATTCTACATTTATTTGACCATCTCAATGAGATTACAGTATAAGGTTTCCAGAATCTGACTACCACCTGCTAGAAACGATTAACAACAACTTAGTAAGAAAGAAGGATGTATAGTCTGACGAGCAGTACTTAAAAATAGGCAGTAAATTAGACATGGTATAATTTCACTAGAAATACAAACTACATGGAGGACACATGTCCTTACCTATTTAAGGAGAGGTCAGTCTGATTATTTGTACTTTCATATGTTGGTTTGTTTCTTCACTTTAGTTTTTTGTTAAGAAGGAAGCCATACTTTCCAGTGTTGACTCAGTTCATTGTAACTTAAAAGCCTTTCAGTCTGCAGAGCACAGACGTTCAATATAAATGTTACACTATAGCATACGTGTAAAAAAATAAAAAATAAAAAAACACCATTAACCTTTAGAATACCAGAGAATGCAAAAGCGTTCCTCGGCGAGCGAGCGAAAATTGCCGGGAACGCAATAGCGCTCCTTACGCAAGCAGTTTTGTATTTGTTTGTAGTTCTTAGTTTCCGGACATATAGCAGCACAATGCAGGTGATCTAGACTCTTCGGAACCTGTAGTTTCTAAATCTACCACAACTATCGCGCCAGTCGCTTTATTTACGGAGATATTGTTTTATCAAAGCGACCTATATTCTGTACACCGTAAAAGTTTCTGAGTAGGAAAATGGCGCGCGCAATGTGTTCGAGAATGGTGACGATTTAGCTGAATATATTAACAGACTCTGTGCCAATGACGACTATATTGAGTCTGATGAAGATGTAGCTATATCAGGCTCATGTAATAATGATGTTGGTGATGTTATTTCAGAGACAGGAAGTGAGTGTAGTGATGACATTTCACAGTACAATAAACCTCGTGGTATTGTTATTAGTGAAAGTGACAGTGATGTTGATTCGGAAAGTGACGGAAATGAAGACAGTGTAGGCCGTGATGCAGGCAGTAATGACAACAATGCCTACATGCATAACACAATGTTCAGTGAAGTTTCAGTTGGAAATGACACACGGCTCGAGCCCTCCCCGCTGTATCTCGAAACACCCGGTCATAAAATATTTTTTAAATTAGAAACTTTAGTGCCTAGGTTATTGAAATTTTGCCAATAGTGAACCAAGAGCATGTATCTGCAGAAAATAATATTTTTCAGTGCCTAATTTTGATTTTGATTTGTGTTTCTTTATCTCAATTGGTTTTTTTTTTTCAATTTTCATTTTGATAATTGTTAAAATAATATTTTTTTAATGTTATAGCGTTAATATAACATAGGTTGTGACCTTTAAAACATATAAATAACCTCCTTTTCTATGATAAGTTAAAATGTCGGAGGCATATCTTCAATAATAAGAAAGTTATAATGATTTTACTGAAACATTGCAATTTCTTAAAAATAAGCCTGGTATTCTTCGCATACACCACCTATAAGCGACTGGTACTAAAAGGGTTAAACAAGGAATAAAAATACACACTATTAAACAAAGAATGACATGTTTTGTTCTTAAAAGAACATCATCAGATTCTATCAATTCTCACTCAATATTTGGAAATTTTTATCTTTATTTCTGTCCAAACACCTAGGAATTTGAAATTTAGTTCTTATCTTGATGAAGTCCTGCTTTGTCTCCACTATAGCAAACAGTGCAGTGCGTTTGAAAAACCATTGCTCCTTCATTGGCTCAAATCCAACCGGCTACCAGTCCACTGACCCTCCATTACGTCACGTCCTCCACCCTGGTCAAGTCAATGATGCCCCATTTCTCCTTCAGGTGTTTTACCTGTGGTGTTCCCTTAGTATTATCAATGTTGTTGCTATTATTATTATTATTATTATTATTATTATTATTATTATTACTTGTACTACAACAATTGTTCTTGTTGAGCATTTAATGGTCTGCCTATTATACCGGTAATTTTATTGTTATTACTTTTTTATTAGAGTTCTTGTGAGATGGTATCATTTTTAATGATAAATGATAATCTAAAAGACTGTCTGAAGTGGCGAAATATAGTGTGTAAATTCAGAAAATTTACTACAGATAAGAATATCCTAACCCACATTCCAGACCTGTAAGTCGGAGATTACCTTCTGTGGGATTCATTAAGTGCTAATGCAAAAAGTGTAAAAGTTGTCCATATGTTGATTAAGTAGGGTGAATATTTAAAATATTGTATGGTCATTCAGGTTGGTTTCATTACCCTTTTTTGTGGTGTAAATTTAGATTGTTTCTTTAACCCTTTTGCACTCAGCCTATGCAGGGGTTTGCTCGAAAAAGCTCAAACTAATTTCTGTGATTTTCCAACCAAATTACAAAAAAATCAACACATAAACAGTTTAACATATATTAAAATAAAATAAATCACACTTCTATAGGAAACTATGAGCATTTCAGAAATGAATATACCTTGGATGTATTATTATTGGTAAAGCCAAAAACAAATTATTAAACTTTGAAAATAAATTTTAAAAATAATGGTTTTCAATGGCAGAAAGATCTGACATTATTGCGTCTTTCTTCTTTACTCTTGGACCTGAATGAAAGAACATTTAATTCTGAATAATTTGATACCAATATGATGTGTGTGCTGCAATTCACTCATAAAGCATGGCACAAAATTATTCACTGTACACCTGTCATCAGTGTCAGGTCCTTGCGGTCCGATGCACAGTGAGCAGCTGTGACTGTGTCACTTCCCACATAATGGAAATCACTTTCGCAAAAGGAGGTCATTATTACTGTCTAAATCTTCTGAAAATTCAAGGATATCGGCCTCATTCGGCCTTGAATATGGCCTTGCCATTACGATAAAAAGATGATGCAAGCACGTGCAACAACGGATTAATGAGGAGTAAAATTATAGTTCGCGAAATACGGCGAACACACGATATACCAAAGAAACTAAATAAAATCTAAACTAAACTGATAGCAAGATCAAATTGTTGTATTCATAAGCCAACCAAAACAGATCCACGCAATAACAACTTCGAATAACCACAACATAAACATTCACGGTCAACAGATCTCATTTGTTGAAAATAAAAATATTTTGCAGGGATGGTGGATATATCTGTAGAGTAAAACACAAATTCAATGCTTTAAGTTACTGTCACGATCAACTGTTACTATTTAACAGCAACACAAATGACCAGAATCCCTAAATAGGACAGATCTGATGTATTGGCGCAGTGAGCTTTCTTGCCATAACCTCTCACGCCGATAGATCGGCGCACTGAGTGCGAAAGGGTTAATGTGCAAAGATTTACTTCTATTCTTGATGTGCAAGACTTTTAGATCTGTGTTGATGTCTGTGCAATGGTGTATATATGCTCTTAGAGGGCTGAATGTCGATTGTATCTGATTGTGTTCTTTGTATCTTGTGTAGAAATTACGTCTTGCTTGGCGTATATATGTGGCATTGCATTTAGATTTAGGTTCTTGGCACTTTAGTTTATAGACCCCTTACTTGGAGAATGGGTCTTTTTTTTTTTAGAATAACACCCATGGTATCTCCTGCCTGTCATAAGAAGTGACTAAAAGGGGCCCCAGGGGCTGTGGGTTGGTGACCCTGGGGCCATAAGCAGAGTCCTGGCATTGCTTCCACTTACTTGTACCAGGCTCCTCACTTTCATCTATCCTATCAGATCTCCCTTGGTCAGCCCTTGTACTTTTCCAACCCCAAAGCCATTAGGGCATTCGAGGGCTAGGGAATCTTTCATTTTTACGCCCTTTGCGACCCTTGGCTTTCTTTGGCTGATATCTTCATTTTTCAAAGTGTCGGATCCCTTCCACTTTTTTCTCTGATTAGTGTTATGTAGAGGATGGTTGCCTAGTTGTACTTTCTCTTAAAACAATAATCACCACCACCTTACAAGAACTCGGTAATAAATAAATTTTAAATAATAATGATAATAACAGTAATAATAATAATTAAAAATAAAATTACCAGTATAATAGGCAGACCATTAAATGCTCATTAAGAACTATTCCACAACTTTTTAAAAAGAATTGTAATACAAGAAATGATAATACAACATTGATGATACCATGATCGATATAAAACAGTGTGTGAGGACTCGACCATTATAGCATGGTAGTTCGTGGTCCCATCATTGCAAGTACTGCAAGCGTTTATATCCAACACATGCTCCAGTAGTTCCAGCTAGCCGGGTATAGAAAAGGTCGGGAGACGTTACTGTGCGAGATATCTCAGCGAATAAGTTGAATTTTCTTTGCTTTCGGATCCTAAACTCAGACCACAAATACTTATAAAGTTTTTAGTGGTTCCACCTATTCAGTACAAAACAGTGTTGCCTGAATGTATTACAACATATTAACTTTATTTAGCAGTACTAGTTTAGGCGTTTCTTTAGCGCTATCATCAGCTGCAAGAAAGTCATGAAAAACTGGCAATTAATATAAAATATACATCAACATTTTTGTACAACTAACTCCTATAGACATTACATTAAAATATATGATTAGATAAAATACAAAGTTATTGTCTCATATTTCTACAAGTTCACAAACTTGTGGGTCAAATGTCACAATTAAAAACGATCTGAAGAAAGAGAAATAAGGTGTGTGTGTGTGTTCATCTTGGGTTACTGAGTTCGATCTTGCTTCTTGTTTACTTGGTATTGCTTAAATTATTCCTTTTATTTTTAACACCTTGTGCGTCAGTTCAGAATAGCGCTGGTCTTCAAGGTTGAATATACTAACTGAGTTAAAACCGTATACATTCAAATTTGTTGGTGTTAAAACACTTTGTTCATTTCAAACATTAATAAAACTAAATTATACCCAAATCTCATTGTGCTTGCATTTGTTTATAATTTTATGTACTAAAATGTGCCATCCTCTAAATTTTTTAAATATTTTGTTTATTCCTGTAGGAGAATGTTGGGTGTGCTGTTGTGTGTAACCTGATAAGGTGGAAACATACAAATGTGTCCCGAAGATGTTAACATGGACTATGTTTCTCAGTTCAATATCGGAAACCTGCAAATGATGAAAAACCCAAAATTAACTAAGGAAGGCAAGATATAAACCTTATCAATTGTTAAGCTTATTTGTAGGACTCGCCTCAAATGGCCGTAAACCTAACGTGGCGGCTGTAGCACGAGTGGTGGCTTGCGTGTGTCATGTATAGAGAGGCATTGAGGAGGGACATTAGGGGTTGCCGGGGAGAATTGGCTATGGAGCGATAGTGAAGGAGGGGTCCGGGGGATATTGCGGATGAAAATAATAAAATAAAAAACTATTACATAAAGCACGAAGAACAGAAATATTTCTTGGAAATCTTGTATTTGTAAATAATGTTATCAAGAAATCGAATAGAACTCTAGGTTTTTCAGAAATTTCATTTAGATTAAGATTAACATTAAAATACTGATCTAAGTGTATGAAGCACGCTCTGTAACTTCAAGCAAAGGCCCCTTGTTTAGCATCTCCAAAATCTCAAGGTCTTGCTTTATGTCCGTGTACTTGTGTTTAAGATCATGGACATGCTGGCCTACAGCTGAGAATCTATTATATTTCACAGCATTAAGATGTTCAGTGTATCTAAACCTGAAACTATACCCAGTTTGCCCAACATACCCGCAGTCACAGTCATTGCATCGAAACTTATACACTCCTGACTTGCAGTAGGGATTACTTCTATCAATTGCTGTTGTGTTATGTAATACTTCTGCGCTTCTGTTATCCATTCTGAATGTTCCGCTTCTTAAAAATATTCATGACCTTAATAAACATCTTTATTAAATGTAAATGTCGAAAAAGCTTTCTGTTTTGGTTTGTATTTAATCAAAGTGGTGCAAGGGCGATACTTAAACTTATTAATTATATCTATATATATAAAATAAGAGTTTTGTCTGTACATTGTTCAGAAGGAATGATAATTCTGTATCGGTCATGTCCACAGTAACAAGAAAATGCATTTTTTACTTTTCCGTAATTTCTGTCTGTCTATGTATGTATGTATGTATGTATGTATGTATGTATGTATGTATGTATGTTAACGCATCACGAGAAAACGGCTGAAGAGAATTTGATGAAAATCGGAATGTAAAGTCGGGTGATGAACCACTGCAATCGATAAATACTACATAACTAAGCTAACTTTAGTTATGTCGTAAGTTAGTAGTAGTTATGTAAGAAGTTATTAATTTTCCGATCACTTATACATTGTTACCGTACCACATATAATCGGAGATATTCATGAATTTGGATTTTTGTTACTAAGTCCATATCAGTGCCGAGTCACGAGAAAATGGGTAAACAGAATTTAGTGAAAATCAGTATGTAAAGTCTGAGAATAAGGAACTACAGTCTACAATATAAATAATTTTGTAAGACACCCTAATATCACAAGGTAGAAAGAAAACTAATGTGAAGGCCTGCAATATAGAAAGCTCATAAACTTTATCAACAATAACACTACATTGACCATTGTTTGTTGTGATGTGCTTTTTGTCTTCTCTTTCCTCTCATCCCCGATAGATAGGATTACTGCAGCGTACCGAGGTTTTTTAAAATTTGCTTGACGTCGCACCGACACAGGTAGGTCTTATGGCGACGATGGGATAGGATATGAATAGTGGTGTGAAGGAAGCGGCCTTGGCTTTAAGGTACAGCCTGGTATGACTGGTGTGAAAATGGAAAACCACGGAATACCATCTTTTTCTTTTGCTTAACATCGCACCGACACAGATATGTCTTATGCGACGATGGGATAGGAAAGGTCTAGGAAGTGGAAGGAAGCGGCCATGGCTTTAATTAAGGTACAGTCCCGGCATTTGCCTGGTGTGAAAATGGGAAACCACGGAGAACCATCGTCAGGGCTGCCGACAGTGGGGCTCGAACCCACCATCTCCCGAATACCATCTTCATGGTTGCTGGCAGTGGGGTTCGAATCCACTATCTCCCAGATGCAGTCTCACAGCTGCACGCCCCTAACCACACGGCCAACTCGCTCGGTCGTACCGACTGTAACAGCCTGCCTGTATATTGGTGGGAAGTAGCTGGGGTGTAAGATAACTTTCTTCTTTAGCATGCCATTCCTCTGGTTCATAAGTTACATTTTCTGATATATCTGGTACGTTACACACTGGTTCATCATAGTATTCGAGCTATACAATCCCTACTCTGAGCCATTAATTGGAATGAGTAGTGTGCATATTGAACGGAATAATGACAGAGGAGTGTTCACGGCGGTCTGCGACCTGGTTATTCCAGCTATGGAACTTTGGACTCTTAGATTGGCATCGTAGTACTAATCGTTGAAAATGAGAAAGTGTGCGGTTTTTCATTTGATCGAGTATTTTATATCATAACATTGCTTTCAATCGCACATTCCTACTGATGTTTTTGTAATTACCTATGTTGAATTCAGTTAGTAAAACCACCAAGTCCTCTAAATGTCCCATTTAGTCCTAATGAAAATTTCTGATCTAATGGTTAAGGTTGTGCCAGTTCACTGTCCTAAATTGACACTTATTCGAACTAAAATGGGCGCAATTGCCACGACAAGAATAAATGCGGCACATAAACTCGATCATCTGTGTTAATAGAATATAATGTTCAGCGTGATCGAGGCAGGAATGATCAAGGCGGCAGTGAAAAGACGAGGTAAAGCCTGAAATTGTTACAACACTATTATTCAAGAAAACTGCAAATTGAAAGCAAACCGAGGCAGCGATCGTGTTGAAAGAATCATACATTGTGAGCGGCAAATCAAAATTTAAAGAGAATCTTAAGAATATTTAAAGGAGAAGACCTACTTCGCATAATATAATGAAAAAATGCAGAATATAATGGCCAAAATTAAAGTGGCAGATTTATAAGGAAGATTGTGGGAAAGCTTACTTCACAACTTCCAATTGGCGACGGATAACCATTAATAGCTACCAAGAAAATAATATTTAAGCCACGGCAAATAACTGAATTGATGTAAAGACATATTGGTAATCTAAAAGCAGAATTAGAATTGAAATTAAAAATAAACATCACAATTGATATAGACATTACAATGATAGAAGGCTATGAAATAAATCCCTGTGACAAATTTGACTTCTTCTGTGTTTATTTTTATGCATTTACACAAGAAATGGCTGTCGAGATGTGCTAAGAAGACCATTGCCCGATGTCCGGAGGAGGCTTGCCTGAGATGACGGCAAGGAAAACCCGATCTATCCCATAACATCCCAGAGACCAGCGAAGGATGTAGTGGCCATGTCTGATCCATAGATGTCCCAGCACATCTAATGCAAACTTCATTGGAGTGGATGGAAAAAGATAAGTCATACACATTGGTGCAGTAAGTAGAGTAAATCTTTTTAAGTAAAATTATACTGTATTTTCTTATGTAGTGAACAAATAGTGAGGCAGTGAGATCTTTAGCTTAGCTCAGAAATAGTGGATGGATTCTCATGAAATAACATATTTGTGTCGACATGAAGGGATTAGGTAGTCATCTATATGATATAACTAATCCTTGGCTAGGATGTATGTGAGATATATAACATGTAAGTGCGTTCATAATGTCATATAATCCAAAGATGAGGTTGTCATATGTGAATTATAAGAGCTATAATGACATAATGGTTAATATTATGAGTGAATTAGGGTTAATATCTTATAGGATGGAGATAGTACAGTACCAAATGTAGGTTATAGTTGGATTATATGAGAATATGTGAATGATATGAAGTGAAACAGAAATGAGTTAGGAAGAAATGGAATAATCAAGTAAAGAGATGATTGGTATGGAATTCTATGCGTCAAGTCAATGTGTATATGAAGGTTATGGCAAATGAAAGAAGAAATATGATTCTGAAATATGAAGAAAATGGTATATGAATAGTGAATGAATATGAAGAAGAGTAGTGATAGTGATATTTAATGTTTCGTTGGTAAAGAAGAAAATGATTTATTATAGTGATTAAAATAAGAGGGTTGATGCAATTTAGGGCCTATACTGTACTAATTCCATGGTGAGTGATAATTCTTAGATATTCCATATCCAACTTATTGAAAATATGTAATGTAGATCATAGATAGAGTTTAGGCACATGTAAGTCATCAAGATAACTCACTGCAAGGAAAGTTGAGTAGAATATTAACCGAAATTAACCCAGATTTCTACCATAATGATGATTATTTGATAAACAAGTACATGGCACTTATTTTGCCACATCCATGAGTATGACAAGGTTATTCACATATAATTGCAGAAGGAAATGATTGTTAGAGTCTTCATAAATAATACTCAATACCTGTTTTCATGAATGACAGTGTGTGAGGTGTTGTAATTTATTAATTACTTGATGACAGATTTCATGAGCTACATTCATAGAGTTGGTCTAACTTGTAAGATTTATGACAGGAATGATATTCAGTTGAGCTATATATTGTCGTGACTCTGGTTTCTCATGACTGGAGTATTACTTAGTCAGACTGCTCCCCAAATGGTTTGGGAGATTAATACCATGGGCCTGGGAGATCCACTACGTGTGAAGAGAAACTGAAGTCCACTGCTTCCCTTAATCACCATTTAATGCCTACAGTTGACGTTATTTACAGTATGTACATGTGTACACTCAACCTTAATATGATAACTTATTCGATGACCTGGCATGGTCAACTCTCTGTGGGTCTCCCTAGCTGACTTCTTCTGAGTCTCAACTTGAAGATATTATTATTATTATTATTATTATTATTATTATTATTATTATTATTATTATTATTATTATTATTATTACGGCGATCTCAAAGCACTGACTGACAGAGATTTGGCTTACAACTGCCCGGTTGATCTGATCCAAAGACCCTGATTAGGGTGTGGCTACCTGTTTTATACCTTCTCCCGGTCACGCCCGAGCTTCTCGAAGGGAGTCAAAATTCTCCACTACATGGGAACTGAGTTCCACCAACCAGAGGGCTAAAACTCCCGTGTTCGTTCAACGTGACTTTGTAATTTCTAGAGGACGATCTACGCCCTTGTCTTTTTCAAGTGGGTGCGGTACACTGCCTACGTGACTAACCACTGTTCGACCAGGTCATGTCATCTTATTGCACAATTGGGTTATGCATTTCCACACTCAATACCGTTCTCATATTCCAAAATCTTATGAGTTCTATTTGACATTGAATTCTCTTCAAATATTATGCACACTCTTTGTATCCATTACCACTGTACATAGGTATAAATATATATACCATATATATATATATATATATATATATATATATATATATATATATATATATATATATATATATATATATATATTGTACCAGGAAAGCCTAGGTCCTGGTCCATATTAATCGAAAGAAACGTTATTCCAGCATAAAAGATCCGACTGACGTACGAACATCTATGTAAAGAATGTTCCAGTATGTGCCAGACCCCTCGAGTGCACTAGGCGGAGTCAAGTGACGTCACCTGTCGCTCGAAGCTCACCTCCCCTAGAGATATTTCTCGAAAAGAATTTTCTTTTGCCAGCTTTTCAACGCCTTAACCAATTTCAACGGGACAAACGCTGAATCGTAGCGGACGTCATAAAAGTTAATCCCTGTGAATTTCGAATTAATTCATCCCATGGTTGTTGAGTTATAATAATTTAACGTCTCAACGAAATTACGCACTCACGGTCACATGGCCAAGAGATGCTACCCCTCCCAGCGCTGGTATCTATATATGTCAAGGCCAGCCAGCAAGCAGGCCAGTACAAGGACGAGTATACAGCTGTGTGTGAGTGAGACAGAGGAGAGACCGACCCGCGTACAGTATGTTCGCGCAGTCACGGTGAAAGTACTTGCCGTCGCATTTCCGGAACGCGAAGTTATATCGCCGACAGAATTATAAAAGACGTCCTCTGTATTTAGTACATCGCGTCGCGACTACAGTCTAATCCTAAAGACATTTAAGAACTTAATACGAGTGAACTTATTGAAGTGCAAATATCAACTATTTAACGTTCACAGAATATGTCATTACGTGTACACTTAGGTTACTTCAAATGATATTGAACTTCTACAGAAACTAATGTGTAGAATCACCAGAACTCATTTCTTTTCGAGTATTGAACTGTATTTCTTTATTCACGCCACATCAGTATACGACTTACAGTAATTTGAGTGAAAACTAAGAACTTTTTCTGAGGTAATATGACGTTATCATAACAAGATAAGCAGAAAATAATCCTTAGTGACTTAATGACTGTGTTCAAAGACTGTGATTATCGACTATGATTTGCCTTTTCAAGTGTGAACTGTGTAATTATGAACGTTTCAGTAACGACTTTAAATAGTATTTCATACAGGAAGGACTGTGATTCTTCATTTAACGTCTTGAAATTCAATTACGCCATAAATAGTGTTCAACAGTAAATGACAGTGTCAGTGATAACTACTCGCACTAAGTGAATTTTTCGTGTGCGAAAAATCACCCTAACAAGCTGCAGTTCTACATGATCCAGTTCCAGCCGTCATCATCTCATCGGGAACGTCAACATGGTGTGTTAAGGGAACATCGCCGATCCTGATTCTCCACGGAACATTCCAGATGTCCATCCTTCGACATTTTGTAGCAACATTTCTTTCCGTAAGTGAGTAGTAACAAACTGACTAAAATTTTTTCATTAATTTTGAACAGTGGAAACTTCAGTGCCGCATGTGAACAAATATTTCAGAGTTCTCATAATTTCTCAGAAGTGATTAATTTAATTTCAAATTTCATTTTATATCTCACAGAAAGACTTTAGGCTTTCCAAGTGTGCTATATATCAAGGTTTACAAACTGAAAACTGAAAACTTTTAACAGAAATTTAATTTCTCATATCAACTTACAATTACAAGTGTGTGCTTAGGTTTAGAAAGACTTTAGGTGGAAATTCAATACCTCATATTCTCACATATGAAAGACTTTGGAATCAGTGATATTTATTCAGGAAGATTACGTTCAAACTTTTAATTTCAATGCCAGATTTGAATCCAATAATCATATTGCAGGGTGAAGAACTAATAAATTGTTTTGAAAAAAAAATTTTAACCATCTATTATTTGCTCTGCGAGTCTATCCTACTCTGTATCGGCTCCAAAACCAAGTTCCACTCCCTGAGGTCCTACTTATGCCCTTTACCCAAAAACTTTTCCTGGTACAATATATATATATATATACACATAATTTTGTACCAGGAAAAGTTCTTGGGTAAAGGGCATGAGTAGTACCTCAGGGAGTGGAACTTGGTTTTTGGAGCCGATACAGAGTAGGATAGACTCGCAGAGCAAATAATAGATGGTTATAAAATTAAAAAAAAAAACAATTTATTGATTCTTCACCCTGCAATATGATTATTGGACTCAAATCTGGCATTGGAATTAAAAGTTTAAACGTAATCTTCTTGATTTCTGTTCATGAAAATTAAATGAATATCACAGATTCCAAAGTCTTTCATATGTCAGAATACGAGGTATTAGATTTCCACTTAAAGTCTTTCTAAATATATTTAGGGAATAAAACACGATACACCAAGCACACCTTCAATACATTTATTTGCTATTCACTCAACTCGATACAGAAATGTCGGAATCGATACAGATATGTCGATACATGAATAGTACTTAAACTCCCCGGTAGATGGCGGGGCACTGTCTATTTACAATCCTCAACATCCTCCCCACCCTGGTCGATCTCGAGGGGAATGACCAGTTGTATGGGCCTACAGATAGTGGTCCCGTCAGCTGTCCGTAAGATGAGTGTCCGCACCTTCCCGTCTCGTCCGGGTCTTCTCTCTGTGATGCAAGCTCTCCGCCACATATGCCTTGGTCTCATGTCGTCTTGAAGAAGGACAACGTCTCCTACTCTGCACTCCGTCAATTTTCCTTTCGGGCTCTGGACTTCATGGTAGTTCCTGAGTTCGAGAAGATATTCCTTCTTCCATCTCTTCAGGAAGTCCTCACGCAGCTTTTGCCTGAGTCTCACTTCTCTTCTGAGGTCTTTGAGGATACTGGGCTCTGGACCAGTGGGCAACGTCGTCAATTTTTCACCATTTAAAAAATGGCTTGGTGTCAGTGCCTCGGCGCCATCTTGAATAATAGGTCGAGAGTTTAGGGCGGCTTCTATTTCCACCAGTAAGGTTGTAGGTGTCTCTTCGTCAACTTGCGACCGTCCCAACACTTTCCTCAGGCACCGTTTGGTTGTTCCAACCATCCTTTCCCACCAGCCTCCCCACGAAGCCGCCCGTGGAGCGATGAACTTCCAAGAGACCTGAAGGTGAGCGAAGTGCTGGCTCGTGAGTGGGCTGGTGAACAGTTGGGTGAGAATGTCCAGTTCCTTATTAGCTGCTTGGAACATCTTCGCGTTGTCAGAGTAGATAGTATGTGGTACTCCTCTTCTACCGCAGAACCGTCTAAACGCCATTAGAAACTTCTCTGTGCTCATATCCGATGCTAGTTCAAGGTGCAGAGCTCTTGTCGTAGCGCACGTGAAGAGGACGATGTAGGATTTCTGTGGCCGGCTCCCCACCTTGATGTAAAGTGGCCCGGCGAAATCGACACCCGTGACGGCAAATGATTGCGTGAGTTGCACACGAACAGGTGGCAAAGGAGCTTCAATTTCACGTCCTCGGTCGTTCTTGGCAATTTTGCATGGTAAACATATGTGAATGACCTTCTTGACTGACTGTCTTGCCTTGAGAACCCAAAGTTCCTTGCGTAGCTCCGATAACACAATCCTAACTCCCAAATGATGTAGGCGTATATGGGTCTGTTTCATCAGCAGTTTCACAAATGGATGGGAACCATCGAGAAGAAGAGGGTGTTTTTCCTGCTGAGTCAATTCTGCATATTGGAGGCGTCCTCCTAGTCGTATGAGGCCGTCCTGTAGGAAGGGATTGAAGCGTCCAATTTTGGATCTTCCTGGGAGTTCTCTTTTGTCACTCAAGGTGTTGTACTCGGCGGTAAAACTCTCTTGCTGGGACATTCGGATCCAACGCAGTCTTGCAGCTTCCAATTCGCGTGCGGTCAGATGGCCCGTGAGTTTCTCGGAGTGCCTTGCATTATGGATGAAGCGTAGAATCCATGCCATCATGTGTAATATCTTCCAGAAGGAACTGTATTCTGAGGCGTCGATGGGAGGTTCCCAGGTACTCATCGTCAGCACCTGCTTTCGGATTTCTGGAAGTGAATCCTCGGGGAATACGTTGGGAGGCCAAGTATCTGGGTGTTCGGAGAGCCATGGTGGTCCCTGCCACCACATCACGGAAGACTGTATTTCTTGTGGTGACATTCCACGTGACACGAGATCTGCTGGATTACTATCCGTGGGGCAATGTCGCCATTGAGCTGGAGTCAGATATTCTTGAATTTCCATGACACGGTTACAGACAAATGTCTTCCATCGATTGGGGTCATTGCGTATCCAACCCAGTGCTACCATAGAGTCGCTCCACATCGTTGCATTCGTGATGTCATATCCAGTTGACTTACAGAAATATTTTAATAAGCGTGAGCCCATCAAGGCGGCCAGTAGCTCCAGTCTTGGCAGCGTCACTTTCTTTACTGGTGACACTCTGTTTTTGCTGCATGCTAGACGAACCGTAATATTATCGTCGAGTTGTGTTCTCACGTACAACACAGCTCCGTAAGCCCTCTCGGATGCATCGCAGAAAACATGAACCTGGAAAGCTTCTTGCGTGCGACTAGACATCCCTACCCAACGAGGGACCATTATGACTGACAAGTGAGATAGGCTTGAAATCCAAATTTGCCATCTTGCTGCGAAGTCTGAGGGAAGAATATCGTCCCATTTTATGCCCCTACACCACATGTCTTGGAAAAGGATTTTTCCCACGATGGATACTGGAGAGAGGATGCCGAGAGGGTCCTAAATCTGGATATAGTGTGAAGCACCTGTCTCTTGGTAGCGGGTTCGTCCTGCAGCCTGTCAGTGACATCGCGATGGTCGAAGAGCAGTGAGTCAGATTCAGTGTCCCAGCTGACGCCCAGAACTGTCGTTTCCCGTTTGATTTCCTGCCCTTCTGCCCTCCATATATCTTTGAGTGGCACGGAGTTCGTAGCCCACTTTGCCATTGGTAGGCGTATTTGCCGCAACAGCGCTGTCATCTCGTAGTACAAGGTTATAGCCTCGTTGTCGTCTTCGGAACTGGCGGCGAAGTCATCCATGAACGTACTCTTGTCAAGCAGTTTCGCAGCCGTGGGAAATTGATCACTGAACATGGTAGCCAATTCACGCAGAGTAGCAGAGAGGAGGAAGGGACTACACGTGAGTCCGAATGGTAGACGAGTGAATCTGTACGTGATTACGTCATCTGTCGTACACCAAGTTCCATTTTCGTCCTCGACGCGAAACCAGAAGAACCTGGTTAAGTTCCTGTCACACTTGTCCAAAGACAATTGCAAAAATGCTTGAGTTCCGTCCCCGATGATCGCTCGTTGAAACATTCGGAAACGGATCAGGGTCGACAGTATTTCTGGCAAGAGATTAGACCCTGCCTCCAGACAATCATTGAGGGATGGTGAATCCTTGTCGTGGGATGAAGCATCGAAGACAATCCTCCATTTGGTTGTTTCGTGTCTCTCTTTCTTCACTGCGTGATGAGGAAGGTAGAATATGTCGTCCGTGGTGTCCTGAGTGTCGATCATCTCGACCTGTCCTCTCTCAATGTAGTCTATCATTAGAGAATGGTACATTTCGCGGAACTCGGAATTGCCATTAAGTTTTCTTTGAAGTGTTTGGAAACGCTTTTCTGCATTGCAGCGGTTTGAAGACGGGCATGCGTCTTCCTTTCTAATCAAAGAAACCACTCTCCGTCCATCTTCTGTTCGGTAGGTGTCGTGAAAGTCTTGTAGAATGGCAGCATCTTTCGTCGTTAGTGATTGCTCCTGCTGTTCCTTAATTCCCAAGGTCTCCAGGTCCCAGAAGCGGCGAATTTCGTGGTCCAATGCCGGAGGTTCGTCGTTGAAGTGCACATGATTCACAGCGACATGGTTTACAGAGATGCCGGATTTTTTGCCACTTAAAACCCAACCAAATATCGATGGAAGGAGCACTGCGGAACTTGAAAGGCGAATCAGTTCATCATCTTTCATCACCTTCCAATACTGATCTCCACCTATTAGGATTTCAATAGGATGGTCATGTCCGTCATCATTGGGATCCGCAAGCTGCAGCTTTCTAATTCGTGGTAAGGCTTGAATGTCGTGCGGGACAGCTGGATGTGGTGAGTACGTGTTTTTGCTTTCAAACGCTGAGAGGTTTACTGTAGCATTTGTCCAAACTCCGGTAATGCTGAACTGGATGAGACGTTGATTTCTGGATGTAGAGTGAGGTGATTCGAAACCTGTAACGGTTATAGCCTTGTGTCCCACGACGCGTAGCTTCAATTGATTTACCAGTTCTATGCTGATGAAGCTGGATTGGCTTCCTGCGTCAAATAGGCAACGTGTACGTTTCCTTAACCCAGTCGGGCCCGTGATCCAAATACTGGCAGTCTGGAGATGCGTGAAGTGAGGCAATTCTACGTCGATCTTTCCTACTGAAAATTCCCGTTCTTCGTTGCAGATTGACACATGATGAGATTTCTTGCATTTTGAACAAGCTACCTTGCTTCATTTGCTGCAGTCTTTTGTATTGTGTCCTCGCTTGAGACACAAGAAGCATCGATGAGCAGCTCGTAGCTTATCAGTTCGTTCCTTAATGTTGGACACCTTGGAACAGTCTTGTGCCCAGTGGTCTCGCGACTCGCAGAATGCCGATGGTCCTTTCTTCGTTCTTCTGTCCACTGTTTTCGATTTCGCATTCACGTGAAGCATAGCAGCTGTGGGTGTGAACGTGTCTGAAAAGGTACAGTCTCCTCTAATTTTGTATGAGGTCACGGCACCTTCCACTTCGTCATTCAGGAATTCCATAAGTTTCGTTATATGACTTTCTGCGATCTTTTCTCTCTTAGAATATATGATCCACCGGCAGACGATATCCTCCGGAAACGCGCGTAATATCTTGGGAGCTAGCATCCGTCCGTAGTCGTCAACCCTTTCCCCTAATGCTCGTAATGCCTGTATGCGTCTGTTACATTCAATGTAAGTGCTATTTAAGGCATCAAGAGAAGCGTGTGATATGGGTTCGAGAGCTTTGAGATAATCCAGATGAGCCTGGATTATACGATTCTTGTCTCCGTATCGTGAAACTAGGATCCGTTTTGTCTCCTCGTATGCGTCGCCGGTTATTGGTATTCCATCAACCAAATCCTTAGGTTCGTCCTCTAGGTACCCGCGGAGGAAGACATGTTTGTCGATATTAGAGATTGAAGGGTTGCTGTCTACTGATGACTGGAACTGCTCCCAGAAGCGGGACCACTTCTCTACGTCCCCAGAGAAGGGCTTGTAACTACTGCAAGCTATTGAAATACTGAACAGATAAACATTGACTCAACTAAGTGTAAATAACAAGGATAATGGGCGCCACCTGCAAAACAATTGCAGGAATATTTAATTATGTAGAGCAACGAGCCACTCCCTCTCCCAAGGCGACGGTCATCAGGCTGACGAGGCTCCAGACTTGCTTTGTAACCTTACCTGTTGCTATATAACCCCTGAAATTAAATTTGGGTAACATGCCAGGTTCAGCCTCACTCCACTGACAAAAGACTCACTTAAAGTTTGATTCTATGACTTTACTCCCAGAATAAGAACTAATATGTGACAAACACCAACAAAAATAAACACTTATGCAACCCACTTAGTGCTTGCTGTTTACATAGAGCTAATATACACAATACTACCCAACAAAATCATCTCTTCACGAGATTTATTCGTTTGCCGTCTACAAAGGCAAATTACACATCATTAAAATCATCACTAAAAATCGAACATCATTATACTTTTAACATACCTCCAGGTAAGAGCCCCACTGCACTCCACTGTTACCGTGAATCCTAATCTGGTAGAGAAAAGTACGACGACTATTTCTCTACATATGGATGCTACCTTCTTTAAGACGAGCATCCCTAACCTTATTTACACTTCTTCGTCGACGTCTTGAATTCTTTCCAATTGCTGGCTGGACAGAAAGCGTTACATGTCCGGAGGCAAGCAAACAGCAAAATTCTCCACCAACTGAAGCTGCATACTCGGGTGACAAGTTCCAAACAAACACTTTCTTTTTCAGAAAGTCCACTGCAAAGCCGGTAAGTCATTGAGATTATCCCATGTTCACTCCGCAACAGATACTCCGAACAATAGCAGATCGTATAGCAAACTGCGCAAATACGTCGCTCCCGCAGACCAGTACAAATGAGAAACACACAGTATCAGCATCAGAGTCAGAAACAGAATGAGAATCAGAATCAGAATAACTCGCCGCACACGCGTACACACTTATATATGCTTGCTACACGTGGCTATCGCGTCCTGAAAAGTTCACTGGTAGCAACGCTCACACCGGCACTTCTTCCCGCGTCACTCTGTCAACACAAACCTCGCTCAAAACAAAGCCCTCGCATTGGCTATCGAGTATATGATGTGACATAGACCGTCCACTCATGTATGTCCACATTGATTCACTCCAATTCTTCAACCAATACAACCTGCCGTACCCCGTGTTTCAAAGCCACTTGTTGCAACACATCCAACTGACTTCAACCGTCCTTCCCGATATAGTTGCAGTTTTCCCGGTTGCACAATCCTTACGGCTAGGCCATATTCACACTCTTACCCAAACGGAAATTTATACAAAATATAATGATGAACATATGCAATATTCCCTAACTACACATTCTTCTTATAATATTACGTTTTTACATGGTAAATAAACAAAATTACAGGATTTTAACCTTACAAACTATATACGAAAATTTCCTAACCAAAAAACTCGGGGATCGTACATACGTACGGTTACAGGCTCTAATCTGATGACAGGGAGTTTCACGGTGTGCGTAAAGGGTTGCGTTGTTTGTATTGCTGGAGTGACTGGAGTGAGGTTCAAACTGGCGACCGATGAGGAAAGTCTCTCTTCGATCGCGCGTTTTGCTTTAAGAATTGCTCTCTTGGCTATGTCAATGTACTCTTCACACTTAGCGGCATCAGTTTCATATTCTTCGTCGGATAAAAGATCGTGTATAGCAGAGTCCAGGGTGATGAGATTATCTAGTGTATCTTGAAGTCTTATGCTATTGTATTCGTAGTCAATTACTGTGTCCACAGTAGCCTCGTTAACTGCAGTGCTAAGTTTAGTTAGCAGCGCCCTGGAAGTTGTCCTTTTCCTTTTCAAATTCCTCAGTTGTAAATCAGGCTTGTCTTCTGTCATGGTGTGCTGGTCGGCTGAAATGTTTTAAGTAGTAAAGAAAGGGACCGGCTGGCTATAATCCCTTTCACTACCTGCTCGCTGGAAGAGGAGGGTAGTCGTGAGAGGGATGAAGCAACTGTGAAGGCTAGCAGCAGTGGTACTCTCAGTAGCCGTTAGATGGAGATCGTAGACTGAGATTACAGTACAGTGAATAGGTGATAGATGGCGCTAAATCTGCAACGTTCGTCTTGGAGTCGTCTTAGGCGCTAGAATCGCGATGAAAATCACCGTGCTTGTTAGTACATCTCACTGCTAGTAGATATCGCTGGTATCATGCTTTGTTAATATGAATGTATGTCTTGTTGTGATGCATTATCTTTAAGCATTAGCGATTTTTCTATTATATTTACAATCATGCATTAGTTCCAAGTAATCTGTAAAGTATATGTCCCAAATATAAGTCCATGCGACTTAGCTCTGTGGTGATGTGTTCGTGGCGTCTGGAGTGGCTGGTTACACATTCGTCGTTTTCAACTCTTCTCTCGCTGCGTGGACGTCCAAATTCCTGGAGGTTGTCGTTCGTCTTCTCACACAGCCGTATCACGTATTGTAACAGTCACTCCCGGGTTTCGGCACCAAAATGTTAGGGAATAAAACACGACACACCAAGCACGCCTTCAATACATTTATTTGCTATTCACTCAACTCGATACAGAAATGTCGGAATCGATACAGATATGTCGATACATGAATAGTACTTAAACTCCCCGGTAGATGGCGGGGCACTGTCTATTTACAATCCTCAACAGGAGTCAAAATTCTCCACTACATGGGAACTGAGTTCCACCAACCAGAGGGCTAAAACTCCCGTGTTCGTTCAACGTGACTTTGTAATTTCTAGAGGACGATCTACGCCCTTGTTTTTTTCAAGTGGGTGCGGTACACTGCCTACGTGACTAACCACTGTTCGACCAGGTCATGTCATCTTATTGCACAATTGGGTTATGCATTTCCACACTCAATACCGTTCTCATATTCCAAAATCTTACGAGTTCTATTTGACATTGAATTCTCTTCAAATATTATGCACACTCTTTGTATCCATTACCACTATACATAGGTATAAATATATATACCATATACATAATTTTGTACCAGGAAAAGTTCTTGGGTAAAGGGCATGAGTAGGACCTCAGGGAGTGGAACTTGGTTTTTGGAGCCGATACAGAGTAGGATAGACTCGCAGAGCAAATAATAGATGGTTATAAAATTAAAAAAAAAAAAAAAAAAAAAAAACAATTTATTGATTCTTCACCCTGCAATATGATTATTGGACTCAAATCTGGCATTGGAATTAAAAGTTTAAATGTAATCTTCTTGATTTCTGTTCATGAAAATTAAATGAATATCACAGATTCCAAAGTCTTTCATATGTCAGAACACGAGGTATTAGATTTCCACCTAAAGTCTTTCTAAATATGAGCACACAATTGTAATTGCAAATTGACATAGGAATTTAAATTTCTGTTGAAAGTTTTTTCAGTTTTTCAGTCTGTAAACCTTGATGTATAGCACACTTGAGAAGCCTAAAATTCTTCTATGAGATATGAAAATGAAATTTGAAAATTAAATTAATCACAAAAGATGAACTTCTGAGAAATTATGAGAACTCTGAAATATTTGTTCACACGCAGCACTGAAGTTTCCACTGTTCAAATTTAATTAAAAAAATTTTAGTCAGTTTGTTACTACTCACTTAATGAAAGAAATGTTGCTACAAATGTTGAAGGACGGACGTCTGGAATGTTCTGTGGAGAATCAGGATCGGCGATGTTCCATTAACACACTATGTTGACATCCCTCGATGAGGTGATGATTGCTGGAACTGGATCGTGTAGAATTGCAGCTCGTTAAGGTGATTTTTCGCACACGGAAAATTCAGTTAGTGCGAGTAGTTATTACTGACACTGTCATTTACTGTCGAACACAGTTTATGGCGTAATAGAACTTTAAGACGTTAAATGAATAATCACAGTCCTTTCTGTATGAAATACTATTTAAAGTCATTACTGAGAATATCCATAATTACACAGTTCACACTTGAAAAAGGCAAATCACAGTCTTTGAACACGGTCATTAAGTCACTTAAGATTATTTTCTGATTATCTGGTTATTATAACGTCATATTACCCCAGAAAAAGTTCTAAGTATTCACCCAGTTTACTACTGTAAGTCGTATACTAATATGGCATGAACACTACGTGAATAATAATATTAAAAAAAAACAGTTCAATGCTCGAAAATAAATGAGTCCTGGTAATTCTACACATTAGTTTCTGTTTATTGTAGAAGTTCAGTATTATGTAAAGTAAACTAAGTCCACACGTAATGATATACTCTGTGAACGTTAAATATTTAGTATTTGCACTTCAATAAGTTCACTCGTATTATATTCTCAAATGTCTTTAGAATTAGACCGTAGTCGCGACGCGATATACTAAATACAGTGCGAAGTCTTTTATAATTTTGTCGGCGATATAACTTCGTATTCCGGAAACACGACGGCAAGTACTTTCACCGTGACTGCGCGGACATACTGTACGAGGGTCGGTCTCCCCTCTGTCTCACTCACACACACATCTGTGTACTCGTCCTTGTACTGCTCTGCTCTGCTTGTTAGCCTTGACATATATACCGGCGCTGGGAGGGGTGGTTCTCTTGGTCATGTGACCGTGATTGCATAATCTTCTTAGACTTTAAATTATTATAACTCAACAACCATGGGATAGATTAATTCGAAATTCACAGGGATTAACTTTTATGACGTCCGCTACAATTCAGCGTTGCAGTCGCTTAAGTGCGGGCAGTATCCAGTATTCGGGAGATAGTAGGTTCGAACCCCACTGTCGGCAGCCCTGAAAATGGTTTTCCGTGGTTTCCCATTTTCACACCAGGCAAATGCTGGGGCTGTACCTTAATTAAGGCCACGGCCGCTTCCTTCCCACTCCCAGGCCTTCCCTGTCCCATCGTCGCCATAAGACCTATCTGTGTCGGTGCGACGTAAAGCAAGTAGCAAAAAAACAAAAAAACAAAAAAAAAACAATTCAGCGTTTGTCCCGTTGAAATTGGTTGAGGCGTTGAAAAGCTTGCGAAAAGAAAAATTCTTTTCGAGAAATATCTCTAGGGGAGGTGAGCTTCGAGCGACAGGTGATGTCACTTGACTTCGCCTAGTGCACTCGTGGAGTCTGGCACATGCTGGAACATTCCTTTGCTCAGTTGTTCGTACGTTGGACGGATATTTTATGCTGGAATAACGTTTCTTTCGACTGATATGGGCCAGGACCTTGGCTTTACTGGTACAATATATACTCCCATTAATACCTGGTCATGTCTCAGCGACACCAGTCCTCCTAGGTTCCTGACCACAGGTTCGATCCTCGGAAGAGTGGTTGTCCTGAGCTCAAGTCTGGGGCGGACACGACACCTCCCACCGCCCCCCGGGGTAAAATGAATGCAACACCTTACTGCATTCATTTTCTTGCTTAAAATCTGTCGGAGGCTCTTAAGCTCCTGGTCTGGGGTGCGCTGCGCCAAGTCATCGCTGACTTTCGTTCTGCCCATTGTAGGGCGTTCATATAATTCTCTTCCTGGTAGCGATCCCGAGTGGCTAGGGGCCCTTCTAGCCAGTCTAGGACGCAGAAAATGGACAGTGATGTCCTCATCAGAGACCTTGGCTCTGTGATCGTTAGTAATTACGTTCTGAAAAATACATAAATTGGGGCAGCGCTCCCTGTTGTCTTCTACACATTTAGTTAGATATTTACATCTCCTACAGCATTCGCAACAGTAGCAACAATAGCAACAGATCAATAAAAGCACTACAAACAAAATAACACATGTAACAATTTGAAATACATTTGTATACTGTTGGATCATTTGTTTTTTGAATTCTTCTTCCTTTTGCAAAACGAGGGTTTCTACTTCCTCCGTTTTATTACTCGCCCACTTCAAGTCATTTATGTGGTTCAGTAAGCTACCTACTGTGACTCTGTTCAATTCAGGCACATCACCTAGTTTAATTTCACTGTCCAATTTCTCATAGCAATCATAAACCAACATTATGTCTGGAACTCTTTTTTGGTTGTAGTATTGACTGAACCCGTACTCTGAATCTTACTTGTGGGACTATACACTGTGCACGCATCTGTGAACTGTATAACATCTACACCACTTCAATCACTAGTAGTGTCTTGGCGTGCTCTTGTCACTCTTGTCTCTTGTGGTGATACAAAAATAAACATACTATCATCAATAGATATCCAAATTAGTTAGTAAACAGTCATCACACTTTTCTTACAATCTTCAGGAATATGACTAACACTACTTAGCAATTTGACAATACAATTACCTTCTGACATTACATTATTAATGGGAAAATTCAATTTGCATAATTTCTGTCCATTATCAGTCCTTTTGCACTGCTTCACTTGTTCTTCATTTAACTGGACATAAGTTTGTTTTTCTCAATCAATTATAACATGTTGCTTTTCATTAGAAATATACACATTATGATTTGGATTCTTTCTCATGGGAGAAGGGAAGGGATACATTGGTATGAGTTGTACTTTATTCTGTTAGTGAGGGGAGTATGTAATACATATACCAAAGTATCTTGGGTTAAGTACGCACTCACTGTGGATATTTTAAAAATCAAGTACCCATAAGTGGCTTGTAATTCATATGGCAGATCATACCCTTTTGGAAAATCCCTTTGGGCCTTCTTATATGCCCTTACTAAATCATCAGGACTTAACACTTGGACACTTGCTGTGCCTGTCAGTGAATTTATAATACTATCTAGCAAGATCTGATAATGCTTATGTAATTGAAATAAAAATCCCTGTAACTCCATTAGGTGCTTATTTAAAGTTATTTGCATTTCTGACTGTCTGAAAGTTTCATTTATTCCCCTCGTCTCATTCTGAATTAAATTCTTAAGCTGTTCGAAATTCTCACTTAGTTTGAGTTCATTTGCTGTGATGTCGTACAGAGTACTATTGACTGATTGTAAGGTGGATTTAACCACCAACATTTGATTTTTTGCTGCTCTAGTCATGGACAACTGTTCCTGTTCTAATTCCTTAATTTTGCCTTCGTAATATGTAGCATCATTTTTGTCTAACGTACCAAATAGAGTTTTTGCTATGGTACCTATTGCATTTATTAACCCGCATTTGTTTCGTTTCCCATTGCCTTCCAGCGTGTCGATCCTAGTGATTCTTCTAATCAGGTCCTTGATCCCTTGGATTCTTTGACATTGATGTTTTACTAGCATTACTTCATGTTCGCATGTAATGTGTAGGTCCTCTTTTATTTGTACACATAGGGTTTTGGTCCTTTGCCTATTTTTGCGGGCTACTGTGAACAGATCTGCTAAACGTGTTAGGTTAATGTATGTGATTAACTTACACTCTATAGTATATAATTGTGCTTCCCCTTGATGATCAAAATATATGCTGGGTGTATTTTCATAATGAACTACCTTGAAGTCCAGCTGGCTGGTGTATGTTGATGTCTGCTGTAATACGACAGCGAGGGTCACCGCCCTTCACAGCATACGGTACATCATCTTATCTGTCCGGCCCACTTGCTTACCTGCAAGGTCAAACAATAACTATCACTTTCTTCTCTTCGACTTTCACACACCTTACTGCTAAGTGTTTATGAAACCCCTCATTCATCTGCTTGTCTGTATCTGGCTATACATTCAGTGTTGACTCACTGTCTTACTGTAACCACCTCAGTCATTCACCCATACTGTTCACTGGATATGGTTCCTTGTGTAACAGGATATTTACTTCGACCTACACAGTCGACTGTCTACCTGTCCTTTAGTGAATTACCTTCACCATTAGCCTGTTGGTATTCCTTTGAATACTTGGCTACAACACAAATTCGCTTTCGTGAACTGACACATCTGTGAGACTTCACTTTTCTGGGCAGCTCTAAACAAGTTCTTAGAGCTATTGCTAGTCTGTATAAAAATTTTCCCTTCTATCTGTGTGACGTTCCTGCGTCACTCCTCCTTGTCTCACGGCAAAATGTAAAACGATGAAGTCAAATAAATATTAAAATTTATTTATTCCACCTATTCAATACATAAATAGAGATTTTAATTAAGAAATTAAATCTTGAATAGAATTATAGGGACATGTTTCGCCCTTTAATTAAGGGCATCTTCAGCCTTAATCTCAATCTGAAAGGTAATTAATCAGGTACCTGATTGTATTAAAATTACATATGAAAGTGAGGATGATGTTGGAAATGTGCTTCAAATGGTGAGCAAATGATTAACAATAGTTATGATATTCTTAAAATGAAGCCTTAATAAAGTCTTAAAAAACAAATAGTCGTAAATTTATACACTTTCTTGAACGTCCTTGTTTAAAAATTGGTAACAAATTGTATACTGGTAATTTTATAAGAACGTAAATTGTTACGTTAAACCTTGTAAAGTGGGGCCCTGTGGAGGTTGAGGGCGTTAGAATAATGATAAAAGAAAAAATGTAGTTGATAATTCCAAATGGAGTATTAAAACATAATAAAGCTAGTAAAGAGACGTTACCGTTGCTCACTTCAAGTGAAGTTTATAATAAAATTGTTGCGTTGGAACAAGTAAAGCGGGGCCTTGTGATGGTTGAGGGTGTTAGATAAAATTATCGGGTTTTGAATAGTTCAAGCGTTAGGATAATGATGAAGAATGTAGTTAATAACTCCGAGTGGAGTTTAAACATAATTTTTAAAAATTAGTAAAGAGACGTTTCTGCTGCTTAGAACAAGTGGGGTTTATAATAATATAAAAATGGTTAGACTGTTGTAACTCTCGTGCAAAGAGATAAAACTGTAGTCTTCTAAAAGCACGAGTGAAGAAGAGTGCTTGATGGTAAGCAGCTGTGTTAAATATTAGCTGGAAGGAGCGATTGTAGTCTCTTTGTATATAGTCAAAAGGGAAATTAGGTTTGAAGTCTGTACAATAGGAGAATTACGTGTTAAAGAATGAATTTGAATGAAAGGAGAGTTCAAAGAGAAATCGAAGTGTGTAAAAATGCTTACCTCTTTATTAATATTGTAAACTGGTTTACGTAAAGATGAGTTGGAGAGAAAACGTTCTGTGTAATTTCATTTATTTTTAATTGTAATAGTGTTAAATAGTTGCTATGGTAGCGTTGAAATGACTGATATTTAAGTTACTGGTGTTACAGATGATGTGAGATTAATGTTTTTTAAGACTTTATTAAGGCTTCATTTTAAGAATATCATAACTATTGTTAACCATTTGTTCACCATTTGAAGCACATTTCCAACATCATCCTCACTTTCATATGTAATTTTAATACAATCAGGTACCTGATTAATTACCTTTCAGATTGAGATTAAGGCTGAAGATGCCCTTAATTAAAGGGCAAAACATGTCCCTATAATTTTATTCAAGATTTAATTTCTTAATTAAAATCTCTATTTATGTATTGAATAGGTGGAATAAATAAATTTTAATAATTATTGATTTCATTGTACATTTCAATACGGACCAAAACATGAGAATTATAACATGTAAAATGTAAAACGTCATTGACACTTAATCCTTATGTGCTTATTGAAGGTAACAAGATCTGAAGTAAAGTGCTAACAATCGACAATATTTGTGAAATTCTAAATGCACCTGCTAAAAGTCTGCAGAAGAGTTACCAGAAGGAATGGACTCTGAAGCTAATGTTGAAACACATGTGTGGATCTAATGATGTGACCTCTCTGAGATTGTACCCAGTACCCTCGGAGTCACAACTCACAGGATGATCCTCGTCCTGGCGAGAACAACCCTTTTAGTGGATTCCGTTCCCACGGGAATCACACCGCTTTGGGCAGCCACCGGCTCAGTGGTGATGTATCCCAGGCAGAACCCGTCCCACGGGGTTCGTACCTCTCGCAGGGCGCCTGTACCAGTGCATGAAGGGCTAAATACAAGGCTACTTCCTGAGGGGATCCATTAATCGCCTCCTACAACAGACTGGGTCACGCCATGGTGTTATTCTTGGTGTGTAACTGTATGGGATGGAAAAGTACCAGAGTGCAAATTGTTGTCTATGTTAATCCCTGACACCACACAGGGTCTTACTTCAAGACAGTGTCCCATGACCAGATCTTGTCACCTGGACCATGTAAATCATCTACATGTGAGGGATTTCGCTGTACAAGTGAATGGATTCCATCTCAGTAGAGCTGGACGTGGATGCACTTCACGCTTCCCTTTGTAGTAATTACAAGCAGAACTTATTTATTCATTACTCAGTGCTATCTTTACCTGCCTATTTAATTTGTAGTGTCTATAAATGAAAGCTTCCCTAAAACGTGCATAACGTATTTGTAGATAATTTTAAACCTTGCTTAAAATCCGAACTCCATACTCGGTTCTGAGCTCTGGGGTTCCTTTCTGACGAGTTGACAACTGGACATACAGTCTCGCCACCTGTAGTCTCTCTGACGGGTACTTGGGATGTACTTGCAATGGTACTCCCTTACCAAAATTCCTTGGTTCCTCAATCACTCAGGTTCAAATTTCTATTACTTTCCTAATTTAGAACATTACCTGACGGAGTATTTCAACTAACTCTATCAGCGGCCATCGCTAATTCACAATGCCATTGGAGTGAGGAAAGGTGTAACTCACTGTGGCCTAAATAGGAACCAATTCTCACGCCTTCATCTTCAATTGACATACATCTTTAACCTATTTTTATGAACCTTAATTTGCTTCCCATGCCTATTTACCTGTTGCATGCAATTCACTCCTGATACATTAGTTATTTTATAGGGGCCTTGGTAGGGTGGGGAAAGTTTATTCGAGCGACCCTGCCGTAGGATATCATTACGCAATAGCACAAGATCCCCTACCTTGAATGAGATTTCATTTTGAGCCATATCGTAGCATTCTTTGTCTTTCTCTTTACTCCTAATCAGTGTTTTCCTAGCTATCTCATGGCTTTCTTGTAGTTGTTTGGTTAGTTGTTCCAAGACATTCTGACGTTCGTTATAGTTCGGTTCAGGTTTCCTTTGGAGCACACCTGGATTATTTGCCTTGCATCCAAATATCAATTCAAATGGTGTATACTCTGTGCTAGTGTGTTTGGTCGTGTTGTACATGAACATCGCCATGGGGAGGTAACTATCCCAATCATCTTGGGAACTACACATATACTGTCTCAGATATTCTGCGAGCACCTATGAGAGCGCTCCAGACTACCGCTAGACTGCGGCCTGAATGCTGCTGTCCGGATTTTCTTAATCCGTAATATTCTACACATTTTCTTAAAAAGATCTGATAAAATTTGCACCCTGATCCGTTAATATGGTGTTTGGGATGCCGAAAATGCTAATTACTTTATTAATCAGAGTTCTTGCTATAGTTGTGGCACTTTGGTCTGGCATAGCACTTGCAATCAGGTATTTGGATAGCTGATCGTGCCAGGTGAGTATATATTTGCTCCCTGCTTCAGTTACATTCATAGAGCCCACTACATCCATGGTGACCTTTTCAAAAATTGCATTCGGCGTGTCAGTGATTATTATTGGTCCCCTCACTTCTAGCCCAGTAATCTTATTCTTTTGACACAACGGGCATGAGCGAATATACTTTTCTACGTCTTTCTGCATCCCATCGCACTGGATGTGGTCCTTCATCCGGGCATAAGTACTGGCAATGCCCTGGTGGCCTGACACTAGTGACTTATGACATTCTTTGATAATTTCTAACTTTTCCTGTTCCGTTAGCTCTGTGCTAGCGTTTCTAGCTTTCTCAGGTGACTCCTCCTGATCACTAACTACCTCGTTCTCGCTCTCAGGCTCTGTCACCTCTGCCGAAGCGTCCTTGGATTCAGGTCCACGTTCGCGCATCATCACCTGGACTAGTGGGTGAAACTGGTGTCCCACTGGCATTCCGCTCCTCATCACCTATCCCTTGCTTGGTATCACCAGACCTGACCATCCGCACTTCCTGCTCGGGCGCATCGATCCCAACTGGAATCCTACTCAAGGCATCCCCGTTGCAATTACGCTTGCCCTCTTTGTACACTATCTTAAAATCATACTCGGCTAACTTTAATCGGAACTTAATCAATTTAGATGATGGGTCCTGGATATTAAATACCCATTTCAGTGGCTTGTGGTCAGTTACCACCATAAAATGTCGCCCGAACAGATATGGCCTGAAGTACTTCACATCCAAACAATCGCTAGTAATTCTTTTTCCGTCACTGAATGATTCTTTTCGGCCTTATTTAAGGTCGACTAGCGTAAACTACTGGTAAATCTTTACCTATCTGTCTTTGTAATAACACAGTTCCCAACGCCTCGTTACTGGCGTCTATTGTTAATATAAAAGGTTTCTCAAAATCTGGGTATTGCAGTATTGGTTTCTCTGTCAGCTTTAAAATTTGAAAGGCATGCTCTTGACTTTCCGTCCACGTGTATGGTACTTCCTTCTTAAGTAGCTGGTACAGTGGTTTTGCTATTTTACTGTAGTTTGGGATAAATCTACGATAATAGCCTGATAGGCCTAGAAATCCTTTCAGCTATTTCGTAGTGGTAGGCTGAATAAAATCTCTTGCTGCCTGAACCTTCTGGTTATCGGGCTGAACACCGTCTTTAGTAATTACATGACCTAAGAATGCCACTTCCGTTCTTAGAAATTCACACTTGTCTGCACCTAATTTTTTACACTGCCGCGCCCAATGGCCAAGCTTGCCACAGTAATTACACCTAGTTTCTTCCCTGGTGTTTCCTTTACTTCTTGCGCCTTCCTTCGTCTCTGAGTTCCGGTTTTGTGTCTACAGTTCTTGGCCATGTGGCATTCCTTTTTTGCAATTAAAGCATGTCAATAATACCTTATTGTTTTAGGGAGGTTTTCCAGGTTTTTGTGCCCCAAAGGGGTCTTGCACTGCCACTGGCCTTTCGTATGGCTCCGCCGGCTGACTATACCAGCCCCCCTTTCTTGGAGTTGAGCTATTCTTGAGGAGTGCCTCTCTCTCCTTCTGATAATTGATTAGGGCCCTTCCTCCTGTCGAGCAATCGCAACGGCTGCCTCAAATGTTTGCACCTTGCTTTGGATTCGTGCTGTGTGTATCCCCTGGATGAATCCCGCTATCACGATTTTCACTGGCATTCTGTGCTGGCCTATTTGGTACTCTACCGGTTCGTTTTCAAGAATTGAATTTCGAAACATTACTGCTGTTTCTTCAATCCTATGTGCCCATTTTGCTATCATTTCCGTCGGACCTTGGCTTTTCTGAAATAGCTGGCGCAAATACAAATCAAACGTACCCTGTTTGCTGTAATATTCCCATAGGGCTTCTTTAGCTCTTTCCCAGTTAATTATATCACACCTGGACAGTAATTTTTCGCGGGCAGAACCTGTAATTTTCATAAGGATATATTTAAAAAATAATGATTGGTCCCTATCTCTGATCATATTCTGTGCGGCATCTACATCGGCGATAAATTTGCGTAGCTGTTCTGGTTTACTACCACTGAACTCGTGACCAATTAAACGATAGCCCTCAGTGACTGACACATATAAATGTCCATCGTGTGCATCCCCCGCACTACTACTTTCAGACACATTATCTGGTGTATCATTAGGAGCATTTGAATCTGCCATATATCCAACACTGTATGGGTACTCACCACTGCCTGAATTACTGCAATCTTGTCCTCGTGACCAGATGCTGATGCTCCTCCAGGCGCCATCCACTCCCGGGCTGCTGCTCGGTTCAGATGTCTGCTAGTTCCTGCGTCGGCTGGAACAGTAGGCCTCTCAACTGCTGCTCTGGATATGCTCTGCAACAACTTCTTGCTTGAACTAGCCTCTTCTGCGGGGTTCTTAAAAAATCTGTTTCTTCACTGAGGTGGATTCGAACCCAGTACCCCACAGCTGCACACCAAACAAGTTGGGTGTACTGTCGTGACATGGTTTTTCACGACTGGAGTATTACTTAGTCAGACTGCTCCCCAAATGGTTTGGGAGATTAATACCATGGGCCTGGGAGATCCACTACATGTGAAGAGAAACTGAAGTCCACTGCTTCCCTTAATCACCATTTAATGGCTACAGTTGACGTTATTTACAGTATGTACATGTGTACACTCAACCTTAATATGATAACTTATTCGATGACCTGGCATGGTCAACTCTCTGTGGGTTTCCCTAGCTGACTTCTTCTGAGTCTCAACTTTAAGATATTATTATTATTATTATTATTATTATTATTATTATTATTATTATTATTATTATTATTATTATTATTATTATTATTATTATTATTATTATTATTACGGCGATCTCAAAGCGCTGACTGACAGAGATTTGGCTTACAACTGCCCGGTTGATCTGATCCAAAGACCCTGATTAGGGTGTGGCTCCCTGTTTTATACTTTCTCCCGGTCACGCCCGAGCTTCTTGAAGGGAGTCGAAATTCTCCACTACATGGGAACTGAGTTCCACCAACCAGAGGGCTAAAACTCCCGTGTTCGTTCAACGTGACTTTGTAATTTCTAGAGGACGATCTACGCCCTTGTCTTTTTCAAGTGGGTGCGGTACACTGCCTACGTGACTAACCACTGTTCGACCAGGTCATGTCATCTTATTGCACAACTGGGCTACGCATTTCCACACTCAATACTCTTCTCATATTCCACAATGTTACGAATTCTATTTGACATTGAATTTTCTTCAAATATTATGCACACTGTTTGTATCCATTACCACTATACATAGGTATATATATATTGTACCAGGAACTGTTCCAGCCTGGTACATTATTATAAAATTGCCGGAATGTATGGAAAAGGGACGCCAGAAATAAATGTTCGTATGCCCGACATCTTGTGCTAGCACAATACAAAGTTCCTCGTGGCGAGGCGAGCTGGACACGTCACGAGCAAGGAACCTGCGGATGACGTCACTGCCACATGTTGCAAGTCTTTCTCTCGAATGTACTGGAAGAAAAATTTCTAACTTTTCAGCCGATAAAGACATGGAAAGAGACATACATCATCGTGTAGCTCATGATCTGAACGTAAACATATGTTCATTTCAATAAAATCCATTGCGGCATTCAAAAGTTGTGAGCGAGAAAGGAATCACACTTCCCCCATTGACGTGGCAAGCAACCTTGGGTCGTACGGGATATAAGCGGCAGGCCAGACCGTAGCAATTCAGTTCGCATTCTACACAGCTGGCTCACATGTCATGCTGCACGTGATGAGTCGAACTCAGCATTCATACTGCCGGACATCGTAATACTTAGATAATTTCGACGGCAAGTTGACACTTAGTTTCTGCGAATACCGGTGAGTAACTTATAAATTGTGGGACTTGCAATTCGTCAGACATTCAAACTTAGGAAATAAACATGTGTATAACGTCAAAGTCATAAGACTTGTAATATTTCACCAATATTTGAACTTGACAAATATCTTAATTTTCGTGTGAATAACCATAATAAACTTGAAGTTAGCACGGCTACTTTACATTGTAATGATCTTGGACTGTGTCAACTTTGAATATCATGAGTGTAAGTTGCAACACCCTGACTATTTTGAGTATTATTAAAGCCTAGAACACTTTAATTTGTGCCGAAAGACTGTTCGCGTATCGCCATAACAGACTGTACCATTTAAAACAATCCGTGTGGATAGACTGTATAATGAACTTTGTAATTCAGTGATATTGTGAAGTATAGGACTCATACATGAATACATGTAGAACTGTGATAGTGAGAAGGAACATAACGAGATATTATGAGAGAGAGCTATTTATTTATTTCTTTGCTGTGAAAGTGAGCCTTGATAAACTGTGCTTCAAATGAAAATTATTTTTGACAATACGAACAGTGTGCAGTAAGTGTAAAGATGAACTCTACAGGGAAGTGTATTTTCTCATTATTGTAATTTACGATAATAGACAGTGCTCCGATGTATCTCATCCAGTGAATGGTGATTATTTATGAAACAGTGAGAATCAGTTCTAACAGTGCAAAATCAAATGGTGCACATTTTGAACCTAGTCAGTTGGACTTTCTCATGTTAAAGCCACTCTTTTAGTAAGATGAGAAATCCTGACTCTAGACGACGGATAACAACGTAGGTCAACGGAGATTTGATGCAGATCAACGTGGAATTGGTACTACGAGGGACAGTTCTAGGGACATGGTACTATGGAACATTGTGGCGTTTGCTGTTAGCTGAGTTCCAGATTGCTGCTTGCAGAGCATTATTCAACTGTTCGAGCTCAACAAGAAGGTGTATGTCAGGTGATATCAGTGCTTTTTCCATTCAAAAAATATAATTCTGACTTTGAACAGAACTTCTATAAACAGTGTCATTACTGACAAAGAACATCAAAAGCTCACTTCCTTAATATTTCATAAACTTGGAAAATTAACGCTTTACGACACTCAAAGTAAAGACAGATTTTCAAATAACAGTGTGCTCTCGTAATATCATATTTTCTCACTTGTTGGAACTTTGGGATTTCATCTGTGTGCTTCATTCATAGTGAAAGTGTATCATAAACTCTTAATTTACGATATTTATGTCAGGTGCATAATAAGTTACAAAAAAGTAGGACAATACTCAGAACTTTATACCAGAAGATAAGATTTAATTTCAAGTGTTTTGTATTTGAGTTTTATGTGTTTACAAGAAGGAATTACAGATTTTACTTTATTTAATTTATGTAGAAAGCATAATCTGAAATCGTAAGTGCCAATAGAAAAGACTTTAGGATTTCTTATTTACTTACAAGATGCTTTATTATTAATTTATGCCATGAAGGTTATGATGGACATGACTGATTGAGGAAGACATTATTCAATTGAATTGTACTTGATCAACTTGATTTTCTTTGATATTCTGTTGTTGAAATTGGGAGTTATTTTCTAGTAAATATCTATGATTTGGCGATATAATAGGGTGACCTCCCAGAGATTGAATAAAGGAAAGAAAGAAAGATATAATATCTATTATTTCACCTTGCGATCCTCCCTCTCTGTACCATCTCCTAAGGACTAGGCACCCCTCAGAAAGACCTCATGCTCTTGAAATTAACTTTTCCTGGTACAATATACTGCCATTAATACCTGGTCATGTCTCAGCGGCACCATTCCTCCTACGTTCCTGACCACAGGTTCGATCCTTGGAAGAGTGGTTGTCCTGAGTTCAAGTCTGGGGCGGACACGACAATATAATGATAGTAGATATTAATTTAGAAGAGAGCACATGATCTAAATGACTTAATACTTATCTTTTTCCTGATACATCCATAAAAACCAGTTCCCAAATAATAAGTTATCCTCATCCTCGATATTTTAAATACTGGAAGACTTAAATATTTGAGACCTGAATACCTATAATTAACCTTTTAAGTGCTGAGTTACCAGTTGACTGTTTGGTACCTCAGTGCTGAGTTTTTTCATTCGTATGTAAAAATATTTGTAGAAGCCTCAATTTTTAACATATCAGTGGGGTGATTAGCTTAAAATGTTTATAAATGTTGGTTGTTCATAAATCTAAATGCAAATGGAAAATCCTACACTTATGTTCAATATTATTTTGAGAGAAAACAAAATTACACTTACGTGCCCATGCGTGCATTATCTTTATACATACTAAAGAGCCCAAAAAAAAAAAAATTATTCCCTAAAATCTGTACGCAATTAATACATGTAACTTCTTAGAAGTATATAAGTTGATATTTTAAAGTACTTTCCAAACCTGGAATGTGGTGATAGTTAAATGTTTTCTACTGGTTGTTTGTGATGCCGATTTGTTCAACTATCTGCACCAACTCCACTGGCACAAAAGTTTCCAAAATATCGATTTTCGGGCTGTCATCAAACACTACTTGGCCCTCAGAGCCTTTCACAGTTACCGGATACTCTGATGAAGAAAAGTAATCCATCCGTCACGAAATTAGCGATAAAATAGCTTTTGTACTCACCGTGTTTTTCTTCTTTCGTTTAGAAGGAGGCTCTGTTTCTCTCTCATATACAATATTTTTGGCACTCTCTCTATCACTCTTACTTTCAAAATTGCTTAACAATTCCTTAAAATGATTATCTCCATCACCGCTTTCCGCTGTGGTTAATAACTGAAAGATTCTGTGATCCGAAATAACGTCACTGCAAGAGCAACTAAATTGTTCTTCCGCCATGTTTGTTTGCATCACAGATGAACTCCACAGATAGCTACAAAAAACTCTGTAAGTTACTTCCCGAAGCTATGATCTCTGATCAGTTAGTTCTACATATTGCCCAACAGATGGCAGAACATGTCAGAGATAAAATATGCACTCGAAAGTGAACTGGGAAAGTAAAAAAAAAAAATTAAAATTCTTGCGCACCGTCTATAGACGGGCGTAGCAGTGGTGGACCGGCCGCGTCAGCCCGTCTATAGGCGGGCATAGCACTCATCAGGTTAAAGGCAAAGGACTGATGCTGAAACAAACGATTTCCCTGGAAGATCAGTAAATGTTTTAATAATGTTAATTAAAGTAGGATTGTTTTTCTTTTACACTGATGAAAAGTGAAACAAATGTGATTTCAATTTACATGGATAGAATTTTCCAGAATAATCCCCATTTTCTAGTTTTCCGTTGTACATACTGTGAAACTCGGTTAAGAAGTTCCTGCATAAGAAGTTTTCCTGCCTAAGACGTGTGATATTCTTCGTCCCTTGATCGGTTGCATTAAGATATACGTATATTTATTCTGCTTAAAGTGTTCTGTTGTAAATATATTTCCCGGTTAAACAGTTCAAATTTTAGAGCCCCTTGAGATAGAAAACGTCCGCGCAAAGCAGCTCGTGTTTAGAACCCTCCAGTCCCTGCGCAAGTTGAACCCTGTGTTAGACCGTTTGCGCCTATCATGGAGCTTCTCCGGGCTTGCCAAGGCCCTATGACGTCACGCTATGACAACACCAACACCAGATGCTCACTCTCACCTTGTGGAATCGAATTGAACCCATCATTACATAAAATCAGCTTCATGGTCCGTATCGCACTTCAATAGATTCACAATTAAGTATTTATTTATTTTCCACCTAGTCGAAACATGTACCACTTTTGACCATTAAAAATTGCCTTAAGCAATCATTGTATCGACTAGGTGGAAAATAAATAAATACTTAATTGTGAATCTGTTGAACTCATCAGTCATAATTTCTACTCCACCGTTTACATCAAGCAGAATAGAATCGAATGGGATTTGCACGGGAAACACAAGCACGCAATGGATGGTTTGATAAAACTTTAATGCAGTAAGTTGCGTGCCACAACAGGGTGAAGTCATTAATCGAGGTGGCCTCAACATTAATTAAAAACCGAAAACTGTATTTGTCCACAATACAGCAGCTTCTTATGCATTACCGTACTGTTTGTTAGGAATACATCTAACGACAACCGTAGGGAATGCCACTTACAAAATTGTTCACAGTAAATACTGTATATTCCAAGCCATGTCAATTATTGTACTGACATACCGTACTGTACATGGACTCCAACACGATAATATGATTCTGAAGTAAGGTCAACAATAATTGCAAAATAAAGTACCATATAGGCCTAATCTACCACAAAATTGAATATTCTAACCTGTTTGACTTTTCATTCCCTTGCTTATTTCCTTCCAGGCATTCTCTCTTATGTTGTTGTTGCAATAATGCTTATGGGTCTTGTCGTACAGGAAATTACATTTTGGAACTAAAATGATAAGATTTTCCGTGTCCAGGGGGAGAGATTTATTAAAGAAATAAATCATCCGTCCTCCAATGAGGGTGACCATTTGGATCCGGAATACATTTTCAATTTCAATGGTTTAAAAATATCAAAAGATGAACATTTAAACGTTAATGCTGTTATCTTCTTTTTTTTCCACGGTTAGTGGGGGAGGAATGTAACTCACGTTCTCAGGTATAGGTGGAAATGAATGATTTGCAGCGAGTCCCTCAGTATCTGTATTACTATTTTTTCTAACTCGCAGAATGGAACTTTCAAATTTTGTAGGAAGTTCGATGTCTGACTAGGGAGGGTGCCTCTTGCTCCGAAAAGCAGGCCTGTGACAATCCACCGATCAATAGGTATTTTATACTTAGATGAAAGGTAAGGCAAGCACGGAACATAAATAGCTTGCTTTTCTAGGTCCACATCCCGAGCCTGATTAAGGTCTCTTTCAAAGCGAATGGTGGGATCTAAGACCATCGCTTTCATGTCCTCTCTGTTGATGGCTACGATGTCCGCCCTCCGATTAGAGTCATCAGTAGAGATGCAGTGAACCTCCTCGTGCACCTCCCATCCACGTTGTCTCAAGCCTCGAGCAATCGACGTTCTTACACGATGGTGGCGATGGTTGCGCATTAGCTCAGTACTCCGGCAGAATCCCAACACATGTCCAAGGGTTTCTGTCTCGTTGCAGCCATTTTGGCGGCAACGGGTTGTGTTGAATGACCTACCGGGAACCGACCTGACTGCGGTGAGGTTGCATGTCATCTTCACTGCGTTTATGTATTCAGAAGAGGACAGAGGTGATTTACGAGTCATCCAGGAGTTTGCTTTCGGGCAGTCTGAATATAACACTACTCCTTTTCCTTTATGTGGTAGCTGGCACCACGACTGAAAGGATCGATTTCTCATAATTTCACGTGGTTTTCTTCCGTCAGTCTTTGAAGGAAGACTTTCTTTTTTTATGTCAAGTCTGTGGAGTGCCATATCTTGTTCTTCAGGTAACTTCCTTACGTATGGTAGATGTACGTCCTGAACATGGAGTAAGCGATTACATATATTGTAATGCTGTATATTGGCTTCCCATTCTGCGCAAATTAATCCCATCCCTCTGACCTTCCTTGCACTATACAGCATCGAATTTGGAGTATCATCTGGCAGCATCATTATTTCTTTTACGGAACTTCTTATAATTTTGTCCAGATCTTTAAGAAAAGTGTTTGATAGTTGTGTCAGAGGGGCACATTGTAGAGGATAGATCAAACCCGGCCAAACAAACTCGTTAATAATCATGATCTTTTGCTCTGGTTTTAGAAGCTTTGTTTTTACCAGATTATTTAAGTCAGAAGTTATTGTGCTTATTAGTTTATGTTTGTCAAGAGAAATTTCACTGTTGAAGTCAATTCCTAAATACTTGATTCGTTCATTGTGTGTTTTTATCGATGGGATTGTTGATCCCTCAAGTGTAGTGACGTTTCCTTCAGTTAATTTTCCTTTCTTCAGGATTATAGACTTGCTTTTATGAGGATGGATATGTAAACCAATTTCTGCAAAGCTGCTTTCAGCTAAATTTAACACGGTAGTAGCATCATTTTCAGTTTTGCTGAGTATGACTAGGTCATCTGCGAAAGCAAATGAGGATAACGGCGGTAGATCATCAGATAAAGTATAGCCATAACGTTGGCATATGTCATGGTCGGTGAGATTTTGTATTACAGTATTGATTGCTAAATTGAACAGCAGTGGTGAGATAGGGGACCCTTGAGCTACGCCACACTTAATTTCAATGGGTTTTGATTTCTTATTATCAGCTTCTACTTGAATTGTGTTCTTTGTAAGAAATGCTTCAATTAATCTACATAAGTTAGGAGGAATTTCAGATTGTCGAAGAGATCGTTTGATATGTTCATGTCCGATAGAGTCAAATGCTTTTGTGACATCTAAAAAAATGATGCAACAATCCTTTTTGTTGCGTTTCGCATCTTGGAGGCAACCATTCACGAGGGAAGCGTTGACATGAGTTCCAGGTAATGGCACGAAGCCACGCTGGTGAGGACTTAGTGTGACATATGAACGCAGTCTCATATCTAGTACTCGTTCAGTTATTCTCCTAATCACCGAATATATGGTTATAGGTCTCCATTCTTTAATATCATTTATGTCTCCACCCTTATGTATTAAAATTGTTCTGGCCATTTTGAGTTTTGTAGGTACGTAGGAAAAATGAAGCATCGTGTTGATGAGTAACGTCAGAAATTTTATAGCCTTGAGGTGCCTTAATACACGAACTGTAATATGATCTGGGCCTGGTGAGGTGTCAACTTTAATGTTGTATAATGCTTTATGGACATCATCTACTGAAATATTAATATCAGCAGGTAAGTCATTGCTTTTTTCCATAATAAAAAGAGGAGAATTGTTATTTTCGGTACCAAAAGTCTTTTCAAAATGATCCGAAATCGTAGTTATTGGGATTTTACAAGAATGGGCCTTATTAGTTTTGTTCAAAATTTTGCGAGCAATTTTCCGCCTCTGATTATAGAAATGATATTGGGCTACCTCGTAGGCATAACGCTCTCTGTTTTTCTCTCGTTGCCTTTTAGACCTCCGCTGTGGGTTACTAGAGGTTTTATGGTCATATTTACGATTATTTTGTAATTTTCTACTTTTGTAAAATCTAACAGCAGGATGTTAAGGGCCAGGTAATTCATTTACCTGATCAGCAAAGAACTGCATAACCTCAGAAGTAAAAGATTCCAGCTGATTAGCATCACCGTTTTGCATAATGTTTGAAATCCTATCCTCCCAATTTTTCATAGGATTAATATTTTCATTTTCATGATCAGCGACCACTGGGGTGTCTTCTGTCAACAGTAAGCTTTCCTCAACATTCATGTTACCGGTATTAGCATATTGTGTTGAGAGTTTATTTCTCCTTTTCTCAGGGTGAGCTTTTCCTATGTGAATATTAACTCCTAACGTAGACTTACAACATTTATTACAGATAGGACATGGAATTTCGTCACCAGACTGTGAATCAACGTTGGGCATTTTAATTCATTATATTTATTTGAACGTGGCAAGAGATGAATATTATTTTGTTTTTCATAGAGTTATTAAGGTAGATATCGGAGCTGTAAGTATTCTTAGCGCTGGATCAATGATAATTTTGAGAATATAAGATAGATTGGACGTGCTAATATTGAAAAGAAAAACATTGTAAATATAATGTATACGAGGTACGTAGAATATACAAACGGGTAGATATACCCACTCCATATGATGATGTCAGATGTAACTAATGCGAATTCCGCCAGATGGTAGTGCGTTATAACTTCCAAGATTTGGTAACGTTTAAGTTAGTCTGCCTCGAGAAGAACAATGTGTAATCAATGCCAAGCAATAAAATAAAGATGGCTGTTGACCTTGGCACTAATTTAACTTCACAATTAAATGAAGAATCTCTTAACAGGAAGATCGCACAAGACAGACAACACTACTACTTACGTAGAACATATTCTTGCACCCTAATTTTGATTAAATGGCATTACGGAAGTCATAATTTTCGTGATCAGCATTATTAAACACCACGTATGATATCAAGTAAGATCGTTGTTCATGGCCTTCTATATTAGTTAGGTGAATAAATTGTTACGAAACAAAGAAACTTCCCGACTCTTTGCAGGAAACAGCCGACTTGCCAGCTGATACATATTATGCTGCCAAACAGCCGGTTGATAGATCCCGATCGTCTACGAAGTTGAACGAATATTGATAACCAGCTGGGTGTTGGTGAGAGGGGGCTTGATACATGGACGCAGAGGCATTACGATACCACATGTTGGCATAAAATTGAAAGTTATTTTTATTTTTACCTTTATATGAGCTAAACATTGTATTATCGTGTCACTCGTAATTATTACATCACATTATTAGAACATAGCACAAGTATGAGGAGACAAAATAAAATCTCACGGGGAAAGAAACTGTTTACCCCAATACTTTCCCATGCACTCATTTCTGCAACTTCGAACGTGCTTTTCTTTTCTTCATTACCTTTAGTATGAAGAGGATTAAAGTTTTAAAGCAGGAAAATAAACTCAATATCGGCTTGTCCATGCGGTACTTGCAAAACAGCCAGAAACTACGCCCGTTGCTGTGACAACCAGTAGCAATGCAGAGACGATTTAGGCTTAGGTTCTAAGAATCTCTAAGAATAAGTTGCCAGATTTCCCATTTGCTGCCATTAACCTTGAAGCAGGTGTTGGGGGGTGTGAGGAAGATAGAAAAGCACATGATAACGAACTGTAGTACACGTCTTTGCATCTTGTAAGCCTAAGCTACGGGTTGCCAAGCATAGTGTAGCATCGTAATTAGTGTGAATAGGAGTCACTGAAGTTAGTTGTAATATCAACGTACGAACGTTTTAAGTGAAAATGAGAGGAACTCAGAGGAAAGTGATCAAGCAAAATGCACTAACAATTAAAGACAAAGTGGAGATTATAAGGAAAGTGGAGTCATCTACACTTTCCCGTGTTGCTTTGGCAAAGGAGCTGGGGATGCCGCTGTCTACTTTGAACGGCATTATAGCGAAGAAAGAGGAGATCTTGGCTTCTGCAGGGAATACTTCAGCAAATTGCGAGAAAGTTAAATCTGGAAAGTACGATGAAGTAGAACAAGCTCTGCTTATATGGTTTAAACAGCAGCGAAGTTTAAACATACCTTTGAGCGGGACTATATTGTGAAGGAGAAAGCTGAAGAAATTGCATGCAAGTTGAAGGTACCTTTTACCGCATCGAACGGGTGGCTGGACCACTTAAGCAGAGTGAAAGTGCGGAGGAAAGGAGAGCATGGAAGGAAACAGTTCTGCTTGCTAAAATAAGCAGTTACAAACCTTGCAACATTTTTAATCCCGATGAATTAGCACTTTTTTACCAGCTTATCCCGGATAAATCTCTAGTTTTGAAGGGAGAATCTTGCCAGGCGGAAAATTAAGTAAATTACGAGTTACAGTATTGATTGGTGCTAATATGGAAGGAACTGAAAAACTACCTGTACTGATGATAGGGAAGTCTAGGGAGCCACGTTGTTTCAAAAATGTCAGGACTTTACCGTGCAAGTACACCAGCAACAAGTCAGCTTGGATGACAAGTTCCCTGTTTGAAGAGTATATGCAGGCATTAGATGCCAAAATGGGGAGCCAGAACAGGAAGATTGTGGTATTTATGGACCACTGTCCTGCTCAACCCAAGGCATGGCCCCATTTAAGGAACATCAAGGTAGAATTTTTTCCACCAAATACTACATCAGTACTACAGCCCATGGACCGAGGAATCATTAAGGTATTGAAGCAGAGGTACCGAAAATCAGTTGTGCGCCGTATGCTGCTACGCATGGAAGCAGGCAGACCTATCTACAAACCATCTCTTTTGGACACAATGCATTTCATTGCCTCATGGGATTCAGTGGAGCCTGTAATAATAGCAAATTATTTCAAGAAAGCAGGCTTCGGTGGTGGTTCCAACAGCATTGTTATGGAAGTTGGTGATGAAGAGCCAGGGTGCTGGAAAACTATACAGGAGAAGATGGAGATTACCAGTAGTTTCAACGACTTCACTGACATTGATGATATGGTAATCACTTGCGAGGAGCAGACCATCGATGAGATCTGCAAGGAAATTCAGACAGGAGATGAGGAGATTGAACAAGAAGAAGAGGAGGTTGAGGAAGAGAATCCCCCAAGACCATCTTGCAGTGAGGCAAGTATCTGCCTTGAAAAACTGAGGCGGTTTATGGAAGGTTCAGGCAGTGTGCCTCAGAACATATGGAAGGCAATGTGGGAAATGGAGAGGTTTATACTTCAAGAAAGCAGTAAAAACCTAAAACAGTCAACCCTGAACAATTTCTTTTCCAAGTAGGAGCCTAGACTTTTGTGTTTGGAAATGTATTTAATGTCTAACGCAGTATGGAATTTACATAATGTACAGTTACCATCTACTGTTTTAATGTTCTTATTATTTCTTTTATCTCTTGTGCAAGGTTTTATATAATATGTTCCCTTCTCTTATCAAGAATTTTTATAATACAGTATGTTCAATTATTTTACTTTATCTCTAAAAATACGTATCATGATAATCTAATATTTATATTGTGGCTTTCTTGTAGCAGCTCTTATATATATCAGCCTATTTTGGTATTGCTCACAAACAAAGAAATCTGTTGGCTCTGTGTTTCACATGTATGTCAAAGTACAGAATAAGTTTTCGGGCATTACCCCTTTTAAGAAGTTTCCTGCTTAAGTAGTTTTTTCTGTGGTCCGTTGAAAAACTTCTTAACAGAGTTTCACTGTAATTATGAATATTTTAATAATCAAACATCTTTGATAAAATGATTCAAGATAACTAACCAATTTTAATTGAAGATAGTCATTCTTTCCAAGAATATTTTATTTCTCTTCTTTAATATGCTAGATTTTTCTAATAAGTGAATAAGATGAAAAGTTACTGGTATTTATTCATATTAGTGTAAGCAATTTAGTAACATAGTTAACTTTAGTTTAAGAATTGAGAAAATATTTTACGAGAAGGATTAGTTGATACAGTGGAGATGTCCATTGGCCTTATCAACGAAAGAAATAGCCGTCAAACATAACATTATTTGCAGTCTCTTCAAATCCATGACCACAAGATGAAATTTGAAGGGAAATTAAGCAGAAATGAGCTAGTGTGTATTTCTTCGCGACCCGCCCTGGACACAGGAACAGCGCAAGGTTAATCGATGGATTGTATAGCTGTAGCCACCAGAGGACAAGAAAGTCCACAACTCAGAATATATCCAAGATGTCCAGTTTTATTCCATAACAATTGGTATTCCAACTCTCAGGACCCCTTACTAAGCCACTTAGCCCTTGCCCAAGGTCCACGAACTAGGACATATCAACAGTAACCCTCACCATGAACCATTTATCTCTGTATAATACAAATAATTTACTGTCACCTGTTTAACAGTTCTCTTGACTGGTAGTACTCTGTAGGTAACCAGGAAAACAACAAATCAGTATGCCTGAGATACTTAGTTTTGTTTCCCCCCTTCCTAGAAACACTGTATTACTAATCTGTTCTTCTAATCTCTGTCCTTTGGAATCCGTATTAATGTCTTAGAATGTATTTTATCTTCATTTCCAGGTTTTTCTTTGAGAGTGAAAGAGGCCTGTTTCCGAACACAGAGTTTGTTTATGACTTGGAGCTTCCTTTAGATTTCATCCCATTTAACAGCGATGGAGAGGTGGAGACATTTGAATTGCTTCCAGCAAATGTAAGTTAATTTGTATTATTATATTTATATTATAACTCAATTAGTTCATGTTTGTAAGTAATACACAGTTCAGAAAACTAGGGAAACATGTTTTTGAACGTATGTCATGCTCCACAAAACAATACCTCGCACCCAGGTATATTACCGACTAAATCTTTATTCCTTACCGTTGAAGTATACAAAAGAACATAGATGGATTCATGTTCATTTTCAGAACACAAATGGAAATGTCCAAATAGGGGTGAAAACAAAGTGATAACAGTCTTCCAGGGTGGATTTTTATCACAGTTGGAGAGCTTTAGTATGATGTATGTCCTCCACGAGCATTTATCACAGCTTGGCACCTGAGTGGCATGCTCCGTGTAAGTCGATGGAGGTCACTTTGCTGTATCAGGTCCCATTCTTCAATGAGAGCCTTTTCGAGGTCTTGGAGAGTCTGTGGTGAAACAGGATGCCCATGAACACTTCTGTCAAGCCTCTCCCACACATGCTCAGTGGGATTAAGGTCGGGTCTCACTGCTGGCCATTCCATCTCTTGAATGTCCAGTTCTTGCAAGACAGCTCTGGTGATGCGCGCTACATGAGCTGTGGCAGTGTCGTGCATGAGTACGAATTCAGGGCCAACACCATATGCAACAACCAACACATGCTGTAGCTGTATCTGCTCGATGTACCCCGCAGCAGTAAGATTACCACGGACGACAACAAGATTCTTACAGCCATCAATACTTATGCCACTCACAGAACTTTGTCCAAATCAGTCCCCTTCCTGGACAACATTTGGCATGTACTGCTCACCACGGCGTCTCCTTACATGTTGACGTCCATCACGCTGTGTCAGGGAAAATCTGGACTCGTCTGTGAACAACACAGGTCTCCATTGGCGAAGTTGCCAGTTGACGTGGGTACGGGCACTCGAACAGGACGTCTGGGTCATAAGGACACTTCTCTTGTCTGGTCAGAGACCATGACTCCAGTGACCCTCCTGAGGACTTGTTGCAGGTCTCTGGCAGTTGCTGAACGACGCCGCAACGCACAGATGGTCAGATATTGATCATCCTGTGGGGTTGTCATGCGTCCATGACCTTGTCCAACCCTTCTTATGAACTGGCCTGTCTCGTTGTAGCGATTCCACAAGCGATTAATAACTGACGGAGAGACATTGAAATCCACAGCAACACGACAAAAAGTCCATTCTTCCTGGATCAAAGTGATGGCCTTCGTGACTTGAACCTCGTTAAGATGTCTCGTGGGATGTGCTGGTTGATGTCTTTGTACCTCACGACGACACACGGACGCACTGCTAATCACTTAGTTTTGAGGTGGTGACCTGACAGTTTAATGCATGGCTACGTCTGCAGATGGACTATAACTTTGATTTGACATACCCTGAGTAGCTAAGGTCTCAAGGTATGCTGTACGACCATTGCAACCCCATCTACCAAATTAACGTTCACATACCAGATGTTACAAAACATGTTCCCCTAATTTTTTTGAACTGTGTATTAGTGTTGTTGAATTGTTATCTAAAGTTAAATCAAACCATGCTAATAGATATATTGCAGAAATTATTCTTAGTATTCCTATATTAGCCTGACAAATAGCCCATATAAGCTGCTAGAGAGAATGGTAAACCACCTACTTGTGTGGATCCAGTGGGAGAAAGACCTGTCTAATGACTAAAATGGTCCTTCTTGCTTAAAATACTTGGAGCTCAGGAAATTCTGTGAAGTAGGATGTTATCCTACTTACATTCGGTCCCAGTGAAAATTTCTTGTCTAATTAAAGTTCATCGATGGATTTTATAGTCATAGCCACCTGAGCACAAGGAGGACCACAACTTGGAATATGTCAAGATGCTTAGTTCTATTCCATAGCTTCCATAGCAACTGGTATCCCAACTGTCAGGACCACTTACTAACTCACTCAGCTGCTGCCCATGGTCCACAGACTAGGCCATGACAACGGTAACCCTCACCATGAACCATTACTATGCCTTTCTGTTAGTATGGAGTGTCAGATGGACTTCTTTCTACCATTCAAAAACCTGACTGCCTCTGCCAGGTTTGAATCGGTGATCTTTGTATCCAGAATCTGACACCCTACCACTGATATGTGGAGGGAGCTCACTTCTATTTTATTTGTTTGTAGAAAGTTTATTTTCACACTAATGTGTTCTGGAAAATACAACTTCTTGTCACAATCATCATTTGTGACACAGCTGCAGATACTGGGCTTGCAATAACTAACTCCATGATTGTAAATAGATTAATTTTGTTTCTTTTTAGGTCTAAAGAAAGGGTGTTGTTGAAAACTTCAACAAGATAGTAATTATATGAGAAGCTTCCACAGTCTATTGAATTACAGTATTTAGTTCTTCTGCTGGGTTGAGCTGTGTTGTTGGTTTATGTACCTTTTGAACAGTGTGCTGCTGTTTCAAATACATAGCAGTATTCTTTGTCAAGATGAGACGCTCCTGCTTCTCTGCTTGTATTTATCTTCAGTTTCACATATGTTCAATTAATGTTACTAAATCTTTGGTTTCTTTCTGTACTGGTAATCTTACACTTGATAGTTTATCATACTGTCACAAGATGATGACAGTGTCCCCTCTCTTACCTTTGACTTTTCTACCTCCTTGATTTTAAGTCTACCAAGCTCGATAACTGCAGTCGCTTAAGTGCGGCCAGTATCCAGTATTTGGGAGATAGTGGGTTCGAACCCCACTGTCGACAGCCCTGAGGATGGTTTTCCGTATGTTCCCATTTTCACACCATCAAATGCTGGGGCTGTACCTTAATTAAGGCTTCCTTCTCACTCCTAGCCTTTTCCTGTCCCATTGTCGCCATAAGACATATCTGTGACAGTGCAACATTAAGCCAATAGCAAAAAAGAAAAATTTAAGTCTCTTAATGATATTTTTTCTTTGAACTTCGGCAAAAGCAAAATGGAGTCCAGAAACACAATGCAGGCCTTCTTGCAATATTATTTATATTTATAATGTATTAAAATGACGGTTATGCTGGAGATTCGTGCAGAATTTATTAATTCTTATCTTTACTTGGTAAGTTTGTGACTGCCCACTTTATCTTGATTGATTTCTGTGCCTTTTTTTAATCCTGCTTTATCAGTCACAGTTTGGTTACCGTTCGGCCGAACATTATGCTTTGAAGGTATTGCCGTATTATTTCACCCTTTGTTTGGGTTTTGCCTATTTTTGACGTCTCACCACATTATGTGTGTGTTTCTTACCTTATTTGTATGTATCACTTCAATGTTGTGGCACGATACAGTCTATTCCAATATTGTTGGTGTGATTGACATCTCTGTTTATGTGTGCCTGGTATTTTGGATATCTTGTATGGGATTTCATTGATATCTTATGCTTGGCATATCTTAAGGTCTCTAAGTCTGCTTTGTAAATGCCTATGTGGCATTTATCATCAAAGCTGTTTTCTTGAGACGTTGCGGTGGTTATGTACGTTATGGTTCAGTACATATCTAGTCTAGTAATTAGGGCCAATCAACGGTATTACTCCAGTATTATTATATTGAGTGACTTTACATTTTGCCAGCCCCATGGCGTAGGGGTGGCATGCCTGCCTCTTACCCGGAGGCCCCGGTTTCGATTCCCGGCCAGGTCAGGGATTTTTACCTGGACCTGAGGGCTGGTTCGAGGTCCACTCAGCCTACGTGATTAGAATTGAAGAGCTATCTGATGGTTAGATAGCAGCCCCGGTCTAGAAAGCCAAGAATAACGGCCGTGAGGATTCGTCGTGCTGACCACACGACACCTCGTAATCTGCAGGCCTTTGGGCTGAGCAGCGGTCGCTTGGCAGGCCAAGGCCCTTCAAGGGCTGTAGTGCCATGGGGTTTGGTTTGGACTTTACATTTTGATGCATTTCTACATGGCACTTTGGATCTGTAAAATGCCCGATTTTGCATATTTGTTGTGCGGTTGAGTGGAATAGATCGTATTTTGGTACACAATGAAGGAGAAATCTTGAGTTTTCACCTTTAGTTTTAATTTTACTCTGGATTAATGTTTTATTTTACTGACCCGTCTTTACATCCCATTCATGTCTTGCTATTATGCAACCTAGCAGTAACCTTATCCTTTACTTTTGGGCTCTTTTGAAGGTAGCCATTTTATTTTTCTGTGCGAATCCTTGCCTTTTTTCCTTTCATTTGACACCCATCCGCATGTGATGCAGTTTTGCCCTATTTTATTTTCTTCTTTGCCCTAAGTCATTATTGGGGAGCTTTATTTTCTTTATGGTCTATACCTTCCCTGTGGTGCGTTATATATTATTTTGAAATAAATTATTAATATCAAAATATATCATCTCCAAGGTAAACGGGATGTTATGCAAAGAGTTTTCTCCTGATGAAAGATTGAGTGGGGCTCTAGCTCATCTCTGGTACCGAATTACACAAATTGTATTATTTTAAGAAGGTCACTAGGAAGGCGATATGTTGACAATCTACACATACAACCATTTGTAAGTACTTTCTAAAAGAATTTACGATCTGTGTTGTTTTTTTTTTCCTTGTTATGAATTTATCTTCCATTTGAACCTTTTTAATAAACTTATGTTTAAGTCTTATCTCTTTCTTTCGTTTGCCGTAATAAGCTCGGTTTAGTTGGATGTATATATTACATAGGACAGGAGGAGTCCAACTTCGAACAGTTTCTTGTTTGCCCCGATCAACGATGCATGGATCTGAATACTTTTCCACCACATTGCCCCTCTTGTTCTAGACACTGCTATCTTATAGTTTATCACCTTGTATTATCGTGATCTCTTCATTTGCATTTTTCTCTGTGTTATCTCTGCTGTTTGGTACCGGGCGAGTTGGTCGTGCGGTTTGAGGCGCACGGCTGTGAGCTTGCATCTGGGAGATAGTGGGTTCGAATCCCACTGTCGGCAGCTGTGAAGATGGTTTTCCGTGGTTTCCCATTTTCATACAACAAATGCTGGGGCTGTACCTTAATTAAGGTCATGGGCGCTTCCTTCCAACTCCTAGGGCTTTCCTATCCAATCGTCGCCATAAGACCTATCTGTGTTGGTGCGACGTAAAATCACTAGCAAGAAAAAGTGCTGTTTGGTAATGTTGAGTTTGGAGTAACGAAAGGGGGAATGTCACAAAGGCGACTGAAATACCCCTTCTTGATCCAGTGTAATGAGTCCTTCCAGATATCAAAAGTCAACTACGAATGTGGTTGTTGTGCCTCACCTTTAAATAGCCTTCTCTGGCTGATGTAAGCCCTGCCGGACCTCCTGAAACATCTGGAACGTGTGTCAGCAGGTAGCTGGAAGATATTGTTGCTGTTACGTAACTTGAGGATTCATCCTGTATGTTCATGCTCTTACCTGCATATGGTAATCTGTGCATAATCACATCCAAGAATTGCTGATTTTGTAGCCTTTCTCCAAATTCATATTGTTTGGGCATTTCTTAATTTTAATAGCCTCTTGGATTCCCCCCCCCGAGATTCCAGGGAATAGCTGCTAAAACATTGGTCTGTCAAGTGAAATTTCATGTCTTGTTTTATAGGAATGCCTGGCTACAGCTGGAAAATCTGTCTTGGTTCTCAGTGTGGCAGATATGTTCTCTAAGTGGGTAGAAATTAAGACACTTCGTTTCATCTGTGTAGCAGATACTACAGTTACATTCAGTATGGTACACTCCATGGGCTTCGCCTTTAAATACCCTCCTGTCCCTCTGGCTGACATAAGACCCGCAGGGCCTGTTGAAACATCTGGAATGTGTTTCGCTCAACAGGTAGCTGGGGGTTACCGTTGCTCTTACATAACTTATGGGTTCGTCCTGTAGCCTGGAGTCTACCACATTGAATGTAGCTGTGGTACCTGCTACATAGGTGAATCAAATTTTCTGATTTCTACCCAGCTTAAAGAGCCCTGAAGAAAAGCATCCTTTTCCTTTTTTTGTTTGCTTGCTTCATAGAACACTCAGTATTCAGTTATCTGATAAAAATCTCAAATAGAAAAGAACTGAATACAATTTATTTTATAGCTAGTAAGAATGGATTCAAAGAAGTTTTGTTGATAAAATTATTAATAAGATCAGAAACAAACGTCTGTCTGCTCTGCTTAGAGAATCAAAGAAGAAAAAAAAGGAAGCTACACCATGTTCCCCTTGAATATTGAAAACCAGCTGAGTTGGCTGTGCGGTTAGGGACACCAAGCTGTGAGCTAGCATTCTGGAGTTAGTGGGTTCGAGTCGCACTGTTGGCAGCCCTTAGGATGGTTTTCCATGGTTTCCCATTTTCACACCAGGCAAATGCTGGGGGCTGTACCTTCATTAAGGCCACGGCCACTTCCTTCCCACTCCTAGGCCTTTCCTGTCTCATCGTCACCATAAGACCTATCTGTGTCGGTGCAACGTAAAAATGGTAAAAATATGAATATGAAAATATCAATCATATCAAGAACATTTTCAAAAAACAAAACATTAACATATCATTTAAAACAGTCAGCAATATTCTACTTTGTTTTACTATCCCCATCATGTCAACAATAGCAGTACTAAATTTTTACGCCAGACTGAGTGGCTCAAATGGTTAAGGTGCTTGGCAGGTTCATCCTAGCTCAGTTCTGTGGTATCTGAACGTGCTCGCAGACATCAGCCTCATGTTGGTAAATTTACTGGCACAAAAGAGCTCCAGCAGGATAAAATTACGGCACTTTGGCATCTCTGAAAACCGAAAAAGTAGTTAGTGGGATGTAAAGTCAATAACATTATTATTATTATTATTATTATTATTATTATTATTATTATTATTATTATTATTATTATTATTATTATTATTATTATTACTATTATTATTCTTTCTTTCTTTATTTGTCGTTTAGGCCTACTGAGGACCACGGGGCTCGTATCTACTCTTGGGTAAAGTTGTTGCTTTCTTCTTCTTCCAATACTCCTTCATTTGCTGACTATGAGCCAGCTTTCTCTCCTCGGTCCACTTAGTTCCTGTAGTCTTCTTACTTGTAAGGGACGTTGGGAAAACTCCGTGTCGGATGGCTTGACGGAACAACAGTCGGTCATGAGTTTGTCCCAGTGGGATATCTAGTTGTTCGATATCTGTCTTAACTGACGTGATCCATTTGTTCTTAGAAGCCTTGCCTCTTCTTGTTACTGTGAATATCCTGTTGGTGAGTCTTTTGGAATCCAGATGGGCCAAGTGTCCATAAAAGGTCAGGCGCCTTTTCCTTATAGACGGACGATGTCCTCCTGGTGTTCATACAGTTCATCATTAGGGCGGATTCTGTAAGTGCCTCCTTCCTCTCTGATTGGTCCTAATATCCTCCTCAGGATCTTTCTCTCTTATGCTTCCACTCAACTCCGATAGATGGGATTACTGCGGCATACCGAGTATAACAGCCTGACTGAATATTGGCGGGAAATAGCTGGGGAATTGGAAAATTTTCTACTTTAGCATGCCATTCCTCTGGTTCATACATTTTCTGATACTGCTGGTACATAACACATTGGTTCATCATATTATTCCAGCTATTCGATCCGTACTCTCTTGCGCTGTTTTGAATGAGCAGTGTGCACACTTACGGAAGTAGTAGTAGTAGTAGTAGTAGTAGTAGTAGTAGTAATTTAGGCCTATTCCAAATTATTGCACAACAATTCACTAAATAACTCAAAATTCAACCCTCAAAAGTGCTGTTTCTTAAGAAAAGCTTCTTCCTCTTCACTTTTATTAAATTTTACATTCATTTTATTCCAAATTAGGAGTGGAGAGGGTGTTTCTCCTCTGGCATGGAGGAAAAATTTGTCTCCAAGTCAGATAGATTTTTCCACCGCCGGTGTAGTGAATTGTGATTAACCGACTCATCGGGTACTCCTTGGAAACAGATTAGTAAAAGGGCATAGTTTTTGCTCCAGGACTCTCCACTATTCGACCAACCCCACCCCACCAAAGAAAGACGAAGAGTGTTCACGGATCACGGCTGTCTGGGGCTTGGTCATTCCAGCTCTGGAACTTTGGACTGTTAGATCGGCAGCGTAGTACTGTTCGTTAAAAGTGAGATAATGTGTGGTTTTTCATTTGATCGAGTATTTCATATGAAAGCTTTGCTTTTAATCGCGCCATTCCTACTTACGTCATTGTAATGACCTATGTTCATTTCAGTAGGGAAAACCCACTGTGACAGTCTTTCTCAGGATGTAAAAAGGCAGGTGGAGAGTGAGTGTCTGCCATTATAATGAAAACTCCCAACCTGATTGTGACTGATGGTAGGCAAGCCGGCATACCACTACAACGAGAATTCCCTAACCCATTCTTCATATGAGAAAAGAGATTTGGTGACTTCCACGTCGCATTTCTAGGGTAACATTAAGAGCTATGCAATTTTATACAATCTTGCTCACAACGTGTACACTACCTAACCTACAATTCTGTATACAATGTAGAATTCCATAGCGAAGCACGGGTACATCAGCTAGTTTTATATAAAGCATTGGGTCTGTAATTAATGATGGGTCGGCTAGGAACATCAGTTTTATGTATTTCGGGAAATGCTTTGGGAGTTGGCAGGCCTTGATTCATATTCATTTCTTTCTTTCTTTGTCTGTTATGAGACTTGATGCATTTTTTTGTGTTTGTTTAAGCTGATGCTGAATTTTTAGCGTATATTCTCTTTTGATTATTGAAAATGAGCTGTCTGTGAAGAATTGTTTAGTTTTTTCCTATGTAAACCGACTTGTTCATAATAACAGTGGAGTTGCCTTTATCGGCTTTTGTTATGATAATATCATTGTCAGTGATTTTCTTCTTAAAATAACATCTTCAACTCTATATCTATCCCACTATTCCATCTATTCCATCCCACTAATCAATGCCAATAGCAATAATATATGCCACACTAAACTACGAACACAAAAACAAATATTACATTTTAAGAAAACTTTTAAAACACAGTGCTTTAGTCACATACATTATTCTGCTCCACACGAACTTACGTCTGGTGAAAAAACTATATCTTCTACATTACTGGTTATTTTTCTGTGCATTGTTTATTTTGTTTTTAAGTGATCGGCTGATGATGACCCGGAATTTGGGGTCGAAACCGGTACCATTTATGATCAGCTGATGATGTAACCTTACTAAGTTTACATGTATTGAAAAGATGGAATCGTTACATAATTTTATTCATTTTAATTGTGATTTCAGTTCAATACGGACCATAATGAAATCCTTATCTTTCAATCAACTAGAATCAGAAAATGATAAAAACTCAATTATTTAGATCTAACAATCATCAGACAACCTAGTTCATTGAGCTGTAAGATTTTTATAAAACCAACACCAACCGCTAATTCAGTACATCAAGATTCCATACACCCACATGCCCATAAATGTGCAGCATACCATAGCATACCTGCCAATCCTTCCGATTTACTCGGAAACTTTCCGTTCTTTAACTCGTCTTCCGAATTTCTGATTTATTTTTAATTCACCTTTCAATACTCTGTTATTAAGTTGAACCAAATAGAAGTTACAACCTGTTCATTTGGGACCGGTTTCAACACATTTGAAGTGTCATCATTAGCCAATTAGCAAAGCAGTGAAAAAATTAAGTCATAAAGATCTAAAAATGCATACAATGATCGCATACAAAAAGAGTACGTGGGAAAATTAACACTATTTCGTGCCGAAGCGATTCCAGTTGATGTTCATAACACAGTGATCACAGTTAAGTTCATAAGCAGGTGTAGCGCTATCTTGTGCTGCATTCACATATGAAGATGTATGAAGATGTTGTATTTGAGATCAAAAATGAGTTAAAGGACTTGTTCTAAGATGAAAACTTGAAGCATAACCCATTATTGACCTCAAATACATCTTCATACGTATTCATATTGCCCCCTTTTCCGGGGTAGCTCAGTCGGCTGAGCGAGAGTCCCAACGGGTGGAACGTTCGCAGAGCCGTCTTTACTATTTCAGGACAGACCTTGTAAAATTTATATTTGCAGGGCTGTAGGTGATTGGATAGGTGACATAGCATAATGAAAATCAGAACAAAACAACAATGACATTTATTAAAATTACAGTCTGGACATGCAAATAATAATAATAATAATAATAATAATAATAATAATAATAATAATAATAATAACTTTAAAAAAAGGAAATTAATAATATTCAATTTCAACATAATACGAATGCTTCTGGTTTCATTAACATGAACTTATATACATTGCATGCTTTTGCTTTCCGTTCATTACAATCCAATGTTCCTTTAACTCCTTGTTTGTAATAATGCCTCTGGTCCAAAAACCGTTGATCTAACAAACTGCAACATTGAACAGACCACAATATTAGCGAAAGTATCGTTACAACCAATATTACTACATTTGATTATTCAATTATTAAATATTTCTTTAACGAATAAATTCTTTACAAATTATTTCAAATTCTTTACAAATTCTTGGCGAATTCTTACAAATTAATTCACACAAATTCTTTACGAAATTCTTTGGTAAATTCTTTGGCAAGTTCCCCTCCTCAGATTACGTCAGACTGTATTCTTATATTTTATTTTCAAATAATCATCCATTTTCTAAGTTACTTATTAGCTGAATAGTAGAGTATGTGAAAAATCACCAAAAGAAATCCTACAATTAGTAATACACTGATAAACTATCACACAATCGCATAATCTCCCCCAATTATTTTTAAAACAAAATTTATCATCACACAAAGATTATTATTATTATTATTATTATTATTATTATTATTATTATTATTATTATTATTATTATTATTATGATCATCATCATCATCTCTCCCTTCTGGATTAGGTTGAAGACCCTTGCATAATAATATTCATAGATCATAGCAATGAATAACACCATGACATGCAATAAATGACCCTAATTAGATGAACAAAAATCACCACCACCATCAGTTATGGATGCTTCGAAGAATACACTCACTTAGCCTCATGGAAAAAATTACTAAGTCTCTGCATTATTTTATTTTATGAAATACTTCCTCTCATGCAGAGGCTGCCTTGTGATAAAGTATACTTTTACATTTAATTTTAGAGGAGAAATAGATATACTGTACTTGAGAAATGTTGAAGATAACCTAATTGTAACAGTGATTTCTTAGAATTATCAGTGAACCCCTTAAGGCTATAATGGCAATCTCCCGTAACGCTGTAACTGGCAGAGACATCTGTTTCCAGAAATTAGCGGCAAAAAAGGGAATCGTTCTCCTAGCTCCAGTCATCAGACCTGCTATGTCGACTTCCTCTAACTGGTATTTCTCCCTGTAGTAAGGAATTGTTGGTAAGTAAATATTCCTCTTCTCAAGGTTAACATCTGAGGGCTGCGACTAATTGCTTTCAAAGCGAATTGTGGGGTTGATGATGTAACCTCTCTTCTTATTCTTGAAAGCAATGATGTCGATCCTTCTGTGGCTTCCGTTGTCCGCTAAGCTATGAACCTCTTCAAATACCTGGAAACCATGGTCTTTCAGCGTTGTCGCAATTAACGAACAGATGTTATGATGACGTCTATTCCTTAAAAGTTCACCATGAGGACAAGATCCCAGAACATGTGCAAGAGTTTCAATCTCCTTGAGGCAACGCCTACAAAGGGAATCGTTCTGAGATCTTCCTGGTACCGATCTAACTGCTGAAATGTTTGCTGTCATCTTAATTGCTTCACACCATTCACTACATGATAAGCTTTGATGGTCTTGAATCCAGGAGTTGGCAGGAGTATATTCATTGTACAAACATACACCTCTTCCTTTCTGCTGCAAGTTACACCACTCACTGAATGCCCTTTCTCTCAGTACTCTTCTCACTTTCCTTGGCATCAGTTATTTCTATGCGTGGATGTAGCAAATTGTCAGATGGAGGGACATTGAGGGATTGTAGTGAGAGAGTTATTTCTTCTTTCATATTTCTCGTAGCATGGATGTATTGATCACCTGAGCTTAATAGTACCTTACAGATGTTAATGTGCTGAAGATAAGCTTCCCAAGTGGCGCAGAAGAGTCCCAACCCCTTATAGTTTTTCTCAGTGTAGACCATTCCATTAGGAATGTCTGCAGGTATTTGAAGAATTTCTTTAAGAGCACTTCGCATTAGTATGTCTGTATCAGCAAGGAACTTTTTCGGAATCTTCTCTGGCTTGATAGTTTGGAATGGGTATATGAGAGATGGGCATATTACTGTGTTTATAACTTTAAATTTCTGGTCAGCCTGTAATAGTGGAGAAGAAACCAATTTCTCCATTTTATTCTGTAATTTTTTTAAGCTCCTGTGTAGGTTGAAAAATTATTTCATTTGAAAAGTTAACTCCCAAATAGCACATAGTTTCCCCACATTGCGAACTCGATATGTCATAGCTCTTAAATTCAGCTGGATCTTCAATTAACTTTCTGTGTTCAATGCAGATTGCCGTAGATTTCATTGGGTTGATATAAAGCCCTATTTCATGAAATCTCATTGTGACTATTTTCGAGAGCTCAAGTGCTGCTGTTTGACTATTTCCTATGACAGCCAAGTCATCAGCGAAACCCATGAACGTTAAAGGTGGAAGATGTGGTACTAAAGAAAATCCATAGTGACTTGTGTGAGAGTCTTCAGTTAGTTCGTTTAAAATATGATCTGTCGCTAAATTGTAGAGACAGGGAGAAAGAGGTGAGCCCTGCATAACACCCCTTTTTAGGCTTAAAGTGGCTGTCTTTCTAGTTACAGTTTGTATTTTTGTAGTATTTCCTGTCTGGAGATTAACTATTAGTTCCTTTAATTTCTCAGGTATTCCTAATATCCTCAATGTCTCATGTAAATGATGGTGCCCAATGTTGTCAAACGCCTTTCTGACGTCTAAAAAAATCGCTGTTAGATCAGTTTTGTTCAGTTTCGTGGAATTTAAAACCGAATCGAGTGTAGAAGTATTGATATGTGTACCGGCTGAAGATATAAATCCCCATTGTCGTGGATTAAAAGCAACGTATTCTCTCAGGCGTTTATCAAGAGCTCGCTCAATTACTCTCCTAACAACAGAAAATATTGTGATTGGTCTCCAGTTTGCAATGTCATCAGGGGCACCTCCCTTGTGTATAAGAACGGTTCTTGCCTTTCTAAAACACTGTGTTATCTGTCCTGTTTGAAGCATACGAGTGGCTATTGTAGCAATTATCTTGGAAGCTATGTCACTTTTAACGGCTATAACGATGATGTAATCGGGTCCAGGTGAAGTGTCCACTGCAGTTCTACTTGTTGCAAGCTGTATTTCATCTTTAGAAATAACATCATTAAACGTGTCATTGTGAACCGTTTGTGTAGCTTCACTCACTTTCGGGGCGATAATTTTCTCTTACTGAATTATTTTCATGTCCTAATATTTCATGGAAATACCCATATACATGTTGAGAATTAATCAGACATCTTTCATTGTTTTCATGAAGGACCGTTCTAACTGCTTTCCTTCATTGATTGTGGAACTGAAATTGAGTTAACTGATATAAATATTTACTTCGTCTTTTTTCTCTATCCCTATTAGCCGATCTTTGCGGATTTGACCTTTGTTTATATCCTTCTTACGTATCAACATTCAATTTCTTTTTACACGCCTCGTAAAATTTCCTTGCTGGGTGTTTAGGCTCAGGTAAAAAATCAATAGCAGTGGACAGAAACTTTCAAAAGTCTTCTACAAATAAGAAAAATTCAGAATCATTGATGTCACCTTGTAGCTTTTCCCTCCATATCACCATTTGCGCGTGGTAGTACAAGTTATGTGTGTTTTGTTGTTTTATTTCTTTTCTAGATTCATGCCCTTGTTCTGCTGATGTTCCTAAATTTATTTCAGTACTTACTTGGTGGTTCGTTTCCCCAGCTATCTGTCTATTCACTAGTCATGTTCGGTGCTCATTCGTGTGTACTTTTGAGATATGAATATTGACCCCCCCAAGTGGACTTAAACAGTTGCCCGCAATGGTTACACACAGGCTGAGAGGAATTACTTTTGTCATTAGCCAAAACATTACTTCTGTTTGAATCGTCCATCTCAATGCATGATGTGTCAGCAGAGGTATATAAACTTTGGTTAACCTTACTTATGTGATAACCAGCTGATCATTCAAGTACTATGGTAACTAAGCACTGTAAAAGTAAATAAACAAATATGGCTTCCCAGACTGAAGATGTATACACATTCAATTTGAAAAGATTATATCAAAAAATATGCTAATGAAAACACAGATAACATAGTATCGTATAAAAATCCTATTATGCTGAGGAATACATCAATTAAAAGAATAATCCTATATAGACCACATGCAGTATCCTTGGCTAATACATTCTCCATGGCCTTATATTATAATTATTATTCCCTGAATGACTGATGATATTACCATAATCACAAATGTCTTCACGACTAACATGTACCCTACCGGTCATCATGTTGTCAATTATATTCATGAAAAAAAATCATCATACAATTGTCACTTGCATTTTATATCTCAACAACATCACTACATTTCCTAATCATTATTATTATTATTTCCATGATTATTATTTTTAAGGGTACCATCTCGATGAACTGCCTACTGGGTAACAACTATCACCTTCCCTTTTAACACATTCACGCCCATCATCTGAGTGGGCTATTAAAGGGCTGGCCCAGCTATTCCAGCTGTTAGTGGCAGAGCAAACAACAACAAATTCTTTTCACAATAAGTTGTAAAATAAACAAATATGGAAACAAAATTTTCCACATACCTTAATGAAGTCCTCTAGTATCTCTGTAGGGTGTGGTAGGTAATGTCACACTTTCCTGGGTGAATGGAACATCACACTTTCTACAAAAATAGCGTGTTTCACTAATAATTTTATTTTTGAAGCACACTTTGCACCTTCCTTAGGAGAACTTCACTTTATTTGATGGTGGAAACTTCAAGAGAATATGCTCTTTTCTCTTCCCATCTAACCTAAACGGTGATTCTTTGCTGGTGCCCTTTTAGGCGGCAAAATCGCGGGACTTTGACTTGGAGCTGATGAAGTTGGAGCTGAAATGTCAGAGAGAGGTGACTGTACTTGTATATCGGGTTCACTTTCCCCCCCATTTGAGAATTCCGTGATGTTCCTTTAGATCTTTTGGTACACCCCTATTTGACCGTATTGTTCCACATACGGCAGTGTTCTGTTCCCGTAATTGTTTCGCGGGTCCAACGCTATTGTAATAATTCTCCATATAGACTGTATACCCCTGGCCAAGATCATTTTCAAGCAGCTGAAAAACTGTGCTTTGTAAATTCGCACCACTTGCATAATTTATATTGTCCCTACACACCACGGTAACACTTCAGAATGCGATTATACACACGCTTGTGCAATCACAAATCAACTACTCAGATAGTTGGGCCAGCACAAGGCTACCTTCAGAAACAAAACAAAAGAAGTGCATTGGGAGGGAAAATCGCCGTGGCCATGGGGTTTCTGGTGAGTAGAAGCATTCATAAGGGTATTACCCTCATCTCTCTCTTACACATATTTGTGACCAAAATAGATCCCAGCTACGCAGGAACAGCTCCAGTTCAAGGTTGCGCTTATCCGGCCTAACTCGGATAGGGCGTGAATGTGTTAAGGTCAGAATTATTTTCAAAATATCATTCTCTATCAACGCTTCAGTTAAATCATTGCTTTAAAGTTGACTGATAAATTTTTATTATTATTGTCATTATTTTAATGAAATCTTTCATCATCATCATTATTATTATAGCCTTCATTTCCCAGTAATTCATTTTGAAGATCTTAATTACTCTCATACCCTCATGAAATTCACCAACAAATGGGGATTAATCAATGAATCAATACAGCAATAATCCAAGAAATCAATAAAGCGAGAAATCAATAAATACCTACTCTACCATCACCAAAATTGTGAAATTCTACTCCTCTAACTAAACTCAACATTTTCTTTACATAAGAATACAATCCAACTAGTAATCTACATAAAGAAAGGATAATGTTACAAGAGTACTTATTGTTTCAATGTATATCTCCGGCGTCAGGAATACAGATGTAGCTGCAGGTTCTTCCTCTGGATTATGGCGGATTATACATGAACAAGTTCATTGTACTGCTCCCACACGTCGGCTTAACAGCTCGTGATTCCAGTGTAGTCACATAGTATGGAATCATCCCAGCGATGTCTTAAAGTTCGCCAGGAATTCCTTCTTGGTCAATCCATGATGAAAATTGGCTCTCGTAGATTTGCTGAAACTAAAATTTTATATTAGAATTGGATCCTCACTCATATTCCAATAGTTTGCTTTACAATACTTAACTGGCGCAATGATGTACAATGCGGTTCAACACTTATTAAAGACTTAAATCTTGACCCTATTATAAGTTTATAGCACTTAATTGAATCCTCATAATCTCGAATACTAGACACGAGCTGTTAACACTTTCTGATACGATGTTCATCAGCAAGGTTTACTTTCGAAGCTTCCAGTTCGATAATTAGGTTGCCTGGTGGTGCCTACTAGAACATTCTAGAGTTTACTGTGATCGAAATTTGGCATAATGTCTTGCTGTGATGATCCGTGGTTTGTAATATTATACTCAGTTGAATCTAATGCGATGTGATGTCGTACTTTGCTGATCCGTCTGTACGGTAAATTAAGACAAACATTCTTGAATGCAGTAATGCCGTGCAGTACTGTTTTGCAGTTGACGAATTCTTTCAATACGATGTAGCAGTAATTCTCATATTTAATCTGTCAGTCGCGCAGTCTCACGCTAAAGATACTGTTTCTCTTCCTTCCAGAGTGATTTCTGTATGTAGTGCGGTTTCATTCCTTCTGATTGGTTGACGCCTATTCTGCAACGTGATTCGTCGTTCCATATTTGGTATAGATGTTTCTGGAATTCACTCGCCCTTTGTCTCCGACGCTTGCTGTATGACATAAGCCGTACGACGTAATCTATGTCCTTGGACGCCTGACCTAGTTTAGCTTGCTCGCAGCGGAACAGCCTGGTAACCAGCTGATGCTTGTTCGTGCGTATACCTGTATGAAATTACAGGAATTGAACTAAACCTCTATAAATCCTATAAAATACTATTTGGATGGGTACAATATGTGAATGCGGCACAACAAGATTGTACTAGACATGCTTATGAACTTCAACTTAATTTCTTTCGGCATGAAATAGTGTTGTTCTTTTTACTCTTTTGACTGTGATCATTGTGTTATGAACATCAACTGGAATTGCTTCAGCATGAAATAGTGTTAATTTTTCCACGTACTCTTTTTGTCTGCGATCATAGTGTTAAGTGTTTTTAGATCTTTATGACTTAATTTTTTGCACTGCTTTGCTAATTGGCTGACGACACTTCAAATATGTTTAAACCAGTCCCAAATGAACAGGTTGTAACTTCTATTTGGTTCAACTTAATAACAGAGTATTGAAAGGTGGATCGTTCCTTCTATTTAATACGGTATATTTCTCTATTCAATACGGAACGATCATGAAATTTTTAACTTCAAATTATTTTTATTTTCTATTTTTGACCAATATAACCTGCAGTACAGTCAATACTCTTCCTCTAGGATAAAGAATAAATTCTTATATGCTTGTGTAATTTACCCAACCTGATTTTCAAGCGTATTTACTTGATGCTTCATTTCACGAGTATATCGTCCGTCGCGTTCGTGTATCGTGTTTCCTGCACGCTACAGCAGCATGTGTGCTTTACAGCTGGGGATTTGGGACGGCAATTGTCCTACAAGCAAGAGAGGTTGGCGCGCGCTAGCGACTCAGTTAATCGGGACGAAAGAATTAATTTCTTATTTTGTGGTTCGCGCACTATTAACATCGTTTCTGTGCATAATTTAATTGGAGTTGTAGGCCACGTGCTTTTTCTAACGTTTCTGTGCTTTTCCCTGTGTCAAAGTTGTATGTTAGTAATTTATGAGACATACCGATCTGTTTTGTATGTGGTAGTTTCGCGTATTTCAGTACATTTTTGTTCATTTGTGCTTCATAATTTTAATGAGTTGAATGTATTTCAGGGAGTTGTATCGGCAAATGTTTCTGGTATTTTCTCTTCACATATAGCCAAAAAACATATCGAACTTTATCACCAAGTGTTCAGAGATACCTATATTATTAAATTTCTGTTCATTTTACAGTCTAATAAAAGAAACTATTATGCATTTGTTCAAATCAAATCAAAACCTCTTTATTTGCAAATGAGGTGTCTACCTCAGTGGCAGATGGTACACTAAAATACATTATTATCAAGCACTAAATATTAAATTAACAAGAGAAGAAAATTTTCCTATAATACAATATTATACTATTTACGCTAACAATTTTTCTATTAAACACACAGCTCATCCTTAATAAATTTATATTGTTTACAAAATTATACTTATAATATCTCTTGTACTACTTACAAATATAGTCTACTGATATACAGTATGTGGAATTATTTCAAATGATACTATACAACTGGTATAAGATTAAACTTTACATTGCATTTATTTACTTTTTTTTTCTTTTACCCATTCTGGAACCTAAGTAGCATAACGACCTGCTACGTCTTAACCAGAGCCCCTTTAGCCACCACTTTTCAGAGTTCCTGATAGGCAGGCCTTCACAGCTACCGTAGTGGTCCCAGGGCCCTCAAAGTCCCCACTGTACTTCACCCCTACAGGCAGTCCCCTACTTCGGCTGTCCAAACTCCTTAGACCAGAGGATGGAATTTATTCACACACATTTTTTTATTTACAATAACCTGCACTGGTCGAATGCCCTCTAACACTTCATTTATTTTCTCTGTTGCTGTTTATTCTCTTCTTGAATATTTGTACAGATTTTGGAAAAGGATCAAACACTACCCCTGGTAAACTGTTCCACTCCTTCACACCCTTCCCACTGAATGAAAATTTACCCCAATCACTTCTGCTAAAATTCCTTCTAATTTTATATTTGTGGTCTGTCCTGCCGATATAATTATTTTCCAACTGAAGCCTCTCACGGATATCTCCCCATGCTGCTTCTCCTGTATAGGCTCTATATAATCCTGTAAGTCTAGTTTTCTCCCTTCTCTTAAAATTTCCCACCCAAGTTCCTCTAACATTTCTGATACACTACTTTTTCTCCTGAAATCCCCTGTTACAAATCTTGCTGCTTTCCTCTGCACACTATCTATTTCTTTTATTAGGTATTCTTGGTGAGGATCCTAAACACTGTTTGCATATTCCAATAATGAACGAACCATACTTAAGTAACTTTTTCCCTTTAATTCTTTGTTGCATCCTTTAAGTAGCCTCATTATGACATGTAATGATCTGTATGCTTTCCCAACAATGTCATCAACATGACGCTTCCAGTGGAAGTTACTTTCAAATCTCACACCTAAGTATTTGCACTTGCCATCTTTTGGGATAACTACCTCATCCAAAGTATATTCAAATTCAGTTTTAAAGCTCCTGTTTGTAAATGTTGTAACAGTTGATTTGCCTCCATTAACCTTCATATAATTTTCTTCAACCCATTGTTGGATACTTTCAAGGTCCCTTTGTAATTCTGAACAATTATAAACAATTATGTCATCTGCATACAATCTTATTTTTGATGTTATATTGCTCCGTAAATAATTTGCGTATATTAAGAAAAGTAACGGACTGTTTATACTACCCTGTGCAATTCCCCTCCAAACTTTCTCTTCCTGTGATATATTATTTCCTACTTTGACTTTCTGAACCCTTGAATTTAGAAATGTTCTTATCCAACATATAACCCTCGCGTCCAATCCTATTCCCTCCAATTTCTTTAATAATATTCCATGTTCCACTCTATCATAGGCTTTGGAAAGATCTATGACTATGCAATCTAACTGACCTGAATCCAACTGATGTGATATGTCCTGCTGAAATCCCACCAGTTGTGCCTAGCAAGAAAATTTCTTTCTAAATCCATACTGGCTCCTCATGAACCAATTTTTATCATCACATATCCCTCTGATGTACTTTGCTATTAAACTCTCCAGTATTTTACAAACTATACTGGTCAGGCTGATTGGTCTGTAGTTCTCTGGTTTCCTTTTATCCCCCTTTCCTTCATAAATTGGTATTATTATAGATTCCTTCCATTCCTTTGGTATTACACTATTATTTATGACATAGTCAAAGAGAAATTTTAAATAAGGCACTAGGTAGCGCCCTATTGTCTTTAATACCTCCCCAGTAATTTGATCACTTCCTGCTGCTTTTCCTTGCTGAAGCAGTTGGATTTCTATGAAAATATCTTCATTTGTGAATGAGAAGCTTCTTGTTTCCCTCTGTCTCTCTCCCTCTCTAACTTCTGTTTCGGTTGTGTGTGTCAGTGTGATATAAAGACAGTAGAACCTTGATATCTCGAATCACCTCGGGAGATAAATTTTATTTCAAGTTATCAAAATTTCGAGATATACAGAACCGTTTTTGAGTCGTGTATCTATGGGCTTTTACTGAATACATTATTTTTAACAGTACTTAAAATATACAAAGAAACTATATTTTATGGCATCACTTTAATTATAACACTTATTTTAGTATTGTTGTAGAAGACAGGATACAGTACAAACAGTAGTGAAACAAGAAACATAGTTCCGTTAACACCTTTGGAAAAAAAAAAAATATCTGTTAGTCTCTTCTGTTTGTTGCAGTTAACCTTTCCTCCCTTCACATTGAAACTTTTTGTCAATACCACGCAGCCAAGTTTTGTAAATGGAGCTTGTCATCTGCGATTTCTGGGCTTGCTTTGGTACGTGACCGGTAATTAATTGACACCCGATAAACAGCGAGGCTTTGCCGATTTTCCGATCACTAGATGAGTCTAGTGTGGGACCAAAGACAAAACGCTGCTTAATAGAGCAAACGCCTGTAAAGCCTTACATCTGATCCGGTTTTTGACATTCTCTATTGATGAAAAAATATCTAATTCCCTCCATGGGAACTTAGAATTCCATTCGGAATTGCTAGGCGGGCAATAATTCCATTGTGGAGATTTATCTCCCGTATGCAGTTATCAGACTGTGCCTCTTATAATAGGCTTCTGGTAAATTCATCTGCATACACCCCACCAGAGGGTAGGGTCTGACACATTCCACTCTGATGAGTCTAGTGTCAGACCAAAGACAAAACGCTGGTTAATAGAGCAAACGCCTGAAAAGCCTTACATCTGATCTGAGAAGATCAAGTTTTTCGGTTTGCGTCATATTAGTTCCCAGCTTCACTGTAACCCTTCCTTTACTTGTTGACTGTTCCTCACTACTATTCTCATTTTGGTTCCGTATTGAAGTTGACGTATGTCTCAAATATTATTACAATATTTATAAGTCCACCTGTTCAATACAATGCAATATAATCCACTATTTCATATGGTTAAAATTTATACATAATACGTAAAAGTCAATGGTACAGGTTTCACCCTCCTTGACGGGCATCATCAGCCTATATCAATCTTAAAAATAATACATATGGAGTCTTTCTAATCTTATAAATTATAGGGTAAAATGTTGAACAATGATTTCGTAAAATATTATACAATAACATCTAAAACAACGATATTGCACCAAAGTATGTTAAAAGAAAACAGTAAATTAACAGTTTTTGAAGATTAAAACTTGGTTAAACATGAATATATGAGAGTTTAAAATTAAAATGGTTCCTTTTGTTATATAACATTAAGACTGTGACGGCCTTGAGTGTAAGCACAATCATCAAAGGGGGATGTTTCTTCAATTTCCATAGTATGAATCCAAGATGGTAAAATCACTGTCAGTTATTTAAAACAGAAGTGTGAATGTAATAAATATGTTAAAACAAGTGAATTTTCCCGCAAAACATACTTGTTTCTTTAATAGTAAAGGATCTTCTAAGTACCAATTATCACGACTCTAACTTCTTCAGTTTTTGATTTATGTGTCTCATGAAAGGAATTCAACTCCTTTTCACTCCTGCCTCCAAGATACTTTCCCCTTCGAAACTCGTTTTTCTTTGTTTTTAAAGGAGAACCAAATACCAATTTTCACGTCTGTAACAACTTTAGTTTCTATTAGATGTATGTATTCTCATACAATTAAGTCAATTAATTTTTCAGTTCTTTCACCCCCCTCCCCCTTCATTGGATTTTCCGAGAATACGTGTTTCTTTACTTTTAAAGCAGATTCCAAATATCAAATTTCACGTCTGTAACATCTTCATTTTTGAGATATCAGTAGCCTAATTAAAAGAATTCAACACCATTTTCAGTCACTTTTACCACCCCCACCCCCCCACCTCCGCCCAAGTGGTATTTCCGGAAACTAAAAATACACGTTTCTTTATGTTTAATAGAGATAAAAAATACCATTTTTCACTTCTGTAACATGTTACGTTTTTTAGATATACTGTAAAACTTCTCATTTTAAAATTACCCCTTTTGAGTTCTCCTTAAGTGGATTTTCCAAAAACAAATTACCTATGTTTCTTTACATTACAGGAGATTCCAAACACCCAATTTTTACGTCTGTAACATTTTACGTTTCCAAGATATTCTGTAGATATAGTCTTTCAAAAAATTCACCCCAAATTGTCACTCCTGTTTAATCGCCATTAATTGGATTTTCCAAAAAATAAAAAATACGTGTTCCTTTATTTTTAAAGGAGATCCCATATACAAATTTTCAGTTCTGTAATATCTTTCGTTTCTGAGATATATGTATCCTCATTAAAGGCATTCAACCCATTTTTCACCCTTTTATACCCCTCCTATCAGGATTTACAGGAAACAAAAAAATACGTGTTCCTTTATTTTTAGAGGAGATTCTAACTACCAGTTTTTTACATCTGTAAATTTTAAAGTTTTAAGATGTAGACACACTCATTTTAAAAAATTCACCCCCCCCCCTTTTCTGCCCCCAATATTTGGATTTTCCAAAAACGAAAAAAATACGTATTTCTTTACTTTTAAAGTAGATCCAAAATACCAATTTTCAGGTCTGTAATATCTTCAGGTTCTGAATTATAAGTAGCCTCATTAAAGGCATTCAACCCATTATTAACCCTTTTACACTCTTCCTATTGGGATTTTCCGAAAACAAAAGAATACGTGTTTCTTTTATTTAAAGGAAATTCTAAATACCAATATTTACATCTATAAACTTTAAATGTTTTGAGATATAGATACACCCATTTTAAAAAATAACCCCCTTTTCACCCCCCCCCCCCCCCATCAATTGGATTTTCCACAAACAAAAAAATACGTGTTTCTTTATTTTTAAAGGAGATCCCAAACACCAATTTTCAGGTCTGTAATATCTTCAGTTTCTGATATATAAGTAACCTCATTAAAGGCATTCAACCCCTTTTCACCCCTTTTCACTCCTCCTATTGCGATTTTCCGAAAACAAAAAAGTACGTGTTTCTTTATTTTTAATGAAGATTCTAAATACCAATTTTTACATCTGCAAACTTTAAAAGTTTGGAGATATAGATTCACTCAATTTAAAAATTCACCCCCTTTTCACCCTCCCATTAACTGGATTTTCCAAAAACAAAAAAATACGTGTTTCTTTATTTTTAAAAGAGATCAAAAGTACCAATTTGCAGGTCTGTAATATCTTCAGTTTCTGAGATATAAGTACCGGTATCCTGATTAAAGGCATTCAACCCATTTTCCTCCATTTTCACCCTTTTTCACCCCTCCTATTGGGATTTTCTGAAAAACAAAAAAATATGTGTTTCCTTATTTTCAAAGAAGATTCTAAATACCAATTTTTACATCTGTAAACTTTTAAAGTTTTGAGATATAGATACACTCATTTTAAAATTTCACCCCCCTTTTCACCCCCTTAGCGACGGAATATCCAAAAATCCTCTCTTAGCGAGCACCTACATCTTAATATGAATATATCCCCAAAATTTCATTACTTTATGTCCAGTAGTTTTGGCTCGGCGATGATGAATCAGTCAGTCAGTCAGTCAGTCAGTCAGTCAGTCAGTCAGTCAGTCAGTCAGTCAGGACAAGTTATTTTATATATATAGATGTATACGGTTGATATATCTGAAAGTAGAAAAGAAAATGGAACTTCTTGTGGAGGTGTTGCTAATGATAAAATGTATGTCGAAGCTAGCGGATGTCAGTAATTATGTTGGTGTGGTAATCAATTGGATCCAAAAGACGGTCAAGTGGGTGTTATAACCCCGATGAAACATATGTTGGAAGAAATGATCGAGTTTTTTCTGAAACAAAATGTTAATGAAAGTTGGTTAAATAGTACTGTACAAGAGACTTTCCGTACGCCAAAAATGCCTAAGGCGGTACTTACTCGTACGGTGCGTATTAAGTACGTCGGGCTGTTCCAGCAACGCTAGCTTGACTGAGCTTTCTACTTCTAGTATTATAATGGTGTGGCTGAGGCAGTGAAGGACATGGACGGGGGGTAAGGGTGGGTGGATCCTTGCGCGCAGGTGTTGTTATTGGAGGGCTGTTAGGAGCAAGATGGGCGGGCCTAACATGTGACGAGGTGGTGGAAGCTTTAGAACAAGAAGTTCTAAAAGTCTGCGGGATTGTATTATATTTTGAATTCACAATGACTAATAACTTTGGAGTTAGCTCATATAAAGGATTTTTTTTGCCTCCGTGGCATCATTAAGATTATGGTCTTTGTTATAGGCTTGGTCTAAAAAGATGTAAAGACTTTCTAATTCATTCATAAGTTTTCCTTTGCCTATACATTTTAGAATAGTGAGATCCTTATCATTTGATGTAAACTGGTGTCCTGTTTCACTCGTGTGTGAGCTCATCGCTGAATATTTGTTGTGTTTTAAGGCATTGTAATGCTCCATATATCTCGTATAGAAGCTGCGCCCAGTTTGACCAACATAACTAAATCCACACTGAGCACAAGTTAATCTCTAAATACCAGATCTTGAAAAACGGCTGTTTTTATAATTGACTTTATTATGATTAAAAAATATACTTCGATTTGAATTTACTGTTATGAAAGCAATATTAGTGTCATATTTCTTCAGTATGTTGGCGATCTGGTGGATGGCTGGGTTATTGTATGTAAACGTAGCGTAACTAGTTTTTTAGGTTTATCCGGAATGAGATTCGTGGATAGTTTGTATTTGACTTTATTGATTAACTGGTTAATCATTTCAACTTTGAACCCATTGAGTTTAGCCAAGTTCTTTATATAATTTAATTCTATTTTTAAGTTGTGAGGGGAGAGTGGGATTTTCAAAGCTCTGTGTATTAAATTATAGAATGACGCTTATTTTTGAGATTTGAGATGTAAAGAGTAATTATTTATGGTTAAAGGAGATTGTGTGGGTTTTCTGTAGATTTGAAAATCAAAAGTATTATTTGCGCGCGTGTTCGTTATATCTAAAAGATTTAAGGACTGTTTAACTTTGTCTTCCTTCATGAATTTTACATTAGGGTCAATTTTATTTAAATTCTCTAAAACTTTGTCGCTGTTAGTAACATTTTTGTCAATAACCACAAACGTGTCATCCATGAATCTTAGCCACAAACATATACTTTTTATATGTTCTTTGATTTTCGTGTACTTTATTGAGTCCATGTAAATGTGAGCCAAGATGCCAGACAAAGGGTCACCCATGGCTAAGCCAGTCTGTTGATAAATCTTACCATTAAAGGAGAAAAAGTTGTTATTCAATACAAAATTCAAGATCTTCATAAATTCATCAATTTCCAGCTTACTCAGGCTGCTATGTTTTGAAATATTGTCATAGATAATTTGACTGTTTCTTTAGTAGGTATATTTGGGTACATGTTTATGACATCATAGGAACACAATATATGGTTAGGTTGTAAGTCAAATTTACTTAAAATATCGCAAAATTTGATTGAATTCTTTAAAGGAAGTTTATTATTAACCCCTCAGCGTCGCAGCCATTTAAATAGCTTCCTACCCCGCGGCCGGATGAGATTTCAACTATGCATGACTGAAATACATCGATTCACTTAAAGCGTTACTACAAGTATAAGAGTAATAATAAAGTATAAGAGTAGCCCGATTTTCACGAAATTTGGAATTCCTTATGACAGAACTATGTACATGCAGATAATTACATAATTGTTTCACATTTCCTTAGTAATTTAGTTCCGTGTGATAGAGTTCAAAGCACTCTTTGAGACAGGGACTCAAGTCACACTCCTGGCACCAGTACACTGACTTCGTCTTTTCGCCGTGTTTTGAACACAGGATACAATGTCTCTGAGGTTTGGATTTCCAACTCTTGGGTGCTAATTTCCTGATAAAAATCTCTTTCCTGAAACCTTGGAACTGTATTATCTGATGCGCGGCGGCCTTGAATATTTCGTGCCCCTCCCTTCCGAACGTATTTTGTAAACAAACCTTTCACCTGCTGAACCCGATAAGGTAATTGCTCAATATTTGTCTCTGTGACCTGTGTGAGTATTATTAGGGGATTTAGCAACCATAATTCACCGTTGAAAACTTCTCTTTGACCTGTATAATTATCTATAGTCGCTTACACGAAATTTCCAAGTACTGTTTCCTCCTCGTCGTCACTCTCATCATTTACCACTGCTACATCATCTATTTCATTATCACTGCTGCTTATACTGTCACTACTACTTCCGACTAAACTTTCTTCTGAATTATACAATATTTCAAGCACGTTACTGTCAGCCATACCACGGCTGAGCGCAGCGCGTCACACGGACTGGTGAAGCTGCAGCGAGACCGAAAGCAGCAGGAAGAAAATGAATGAGGGGAATAACATTCATGACGAAACAAACCAACTCGATACATATTTCAGATAAAAGGTCAAGATAACGTCTTTCAAACGAGATATATACCATGAACAACTGGTTCTCGTATCGTATGACAGAAAGCAGCACTAACTGATGCCTACACAGAGCGCTCATGGAGAGTTACGAAAATATTACAAGCTGAGAAATAAAGACAAATATAATAAATAAACCGCACTCCCAGTGTACAAATAGAGCAAAGAACATCACACGAAAAGACAAACTTCTCAGATCATCATTTCTTTATTTTATTCTGTGGGAAAGAATGAAGCAAACATACTTTAAAAAAAACAAGAGATTAGTGCTCAGACTTATTTGACAAATAATTATCCTTGCAAAAACAACTACATTATAACGATTTTTCAATTCTTATTTACAACACTGATAAACCCGAAACTGTCTTCTTGGAAACAAAACAATTTGCATATCAGTAACTCCAAAACTCTTCGCGCTATAGCCGTAAATGTTAAACCATGTATGGGTCTATACCACGTATAGAGGTCAGCGGCTACGGAAGGAAAGAGGGTCTATACCACGTATAGAGGTCGGCGCTGAGGGGTTAAACTCATAATGTTGTTTTAGAAAACCATGGAAACTTTATAGGTAGGGCTAATACGGCAATTAATAATCGGACGTCCGGGAATGTTTTTATGGATTTTAGGTAGGGCTCTGGCTATTGGAATGCTGGGGTTCATGTTGATCAGTCTCTGTTGTTCCTGTTCATTGAGAAGGAATGTGGAGTTCTTAATTGTAGATTTTAAATTGCGTTGTATTCTTATGATAGGATCTTTGCTAACTATTGTATAAATCTTATCCTTAAAATGTTCTTCAGTTTTATTTATGTAATCGTCCTTATCCATTAATGCTATAGACCCTCCCTTATCAGCTTTTGTGACTATGATGTCATTATCTTTTATTTTTAGTTCTCAAATTACGTATTAAAGTTTTTTGATTAGAGTCAGATTTAGCATTAAGTTCTTTAGCTAGTGTAGGTAATTTCTTTTTTATGTCAAATCTAATGTCATTTTGAACTTCAAAGGGAGGTTAGAAATGTTAGCCTCTAGCTCAGCCACTGTGGTAATAATATCTAAGTCCTTTCTTTTCACTAGGCCAGTTATACTTTGGACATTTATTCAGGAGTTCCGTTTCTGTTCCAGAAAACTGTACGTTGGTTAAATTAACAATTGTAGGTGTGTGGACATTTGAAGGACTTGTTCTTTGTTTATCTGTATTCTGTACAATGTACTGCGTTTGAGTTTCTTTTAATCAACCAACAACTGACTTTCCCACACTTCAACAACAAAATATACGCAAATTTTTAGTCAACTAGGAAGAACCTAATGATGTTTTTAACTATCTTCATTTGAAGCTGGTGTTGTTTTAACTCTGTCTTAGCACAGCCTCAGTTTATAATCAACAAAAGCTGTTCACTTGCACTGTGCACTCCATTCAAATAGAAAGTGACCAACGGAGTTGACTACCTCATGAATCCTAGGGCGAATTATTTTGGTTGGAGCCAAATTACAAATAGACAAATTGGAATGTTTTACCTCATCAATTTTAACAATTAGAAATAGGTGTACAGTAATTATAAATTGTGTTTTATTTTGCCAACATTTGTATATACTACGCAGAACTACCATCGAACTCAATATCATACGGACTTTGATTACTTCCATTTTTATACTGTGCATATGATAACCTCATTTTAATATTAAGAAACCACTAGCGTATTTTACTATGTGTAACTAGTCTGTTGTCATTTCGTTTAGGATAGGACTTTGTACGTGTTTTTAATGTATTCTTTCTTATATATATTGTTCATAATTTCCAACCAGACGTCTGGTTTAATTTTGAGGTGCTTTGATATGACTGATGATGCCCCACATGGAGGGCGAAACATGTCTCCATTTTAACGATGTTTAACTAAAAATGTTAACATCCAGTAATGTATTGAATAGGTTGTAGTCCAATAAATTCTTTTATATTATTATTATTATTATTGAGATTCTTTCAATACGGAAAATAAAATGATTTTCATTACTTGCAATAATTACTGACATCCGCTAGCTTCGACATACATTTTATCATTAGCAACACCTCCACAAGAAGTTCCATTTTCTTTTCTACTTTCAGATATATCAACCGTATACATTTTAACATATTTATTACGTTCTCACTTCTGTTTTAAATAACTGACAGTGATTTTACCATCTTGGATTCTTACTATGGGAATTGAAGAAGCATCCCCCTTTGATGATTGTGCTTACACTCAAGGCCGTCACAGTCTTAATGTTATATAACAAAAGGATCCATTTTAGTTTTAAACTCTCATATATTCATGTTTAACCAAGTTTTAATCTTCAAAAACTGTTAATTTACTGTTTTTTTTTTTGTTTGTTTTTTTTAACATACTTTGGTGCAATATCGTTGTTTTAGATGTTATTGTATAATATTTTACGAAATCATTGTTCAACATTTTACCCTATAATTTATAAGATTAGAAAGACTCCATATGTATTATTTTTAAGATTGATATAGGCTGATGATGGCCGTAAAGGAGGATGAAACCTGTACCATTGACTTTTATGTATTATGTGTAAATTTTAACCATATGAAATAGTGGATTATATTGTATTGTAATGAACAGGTGGACTTATAAATATTGTAATAATATTTGAGACGTTCCTCACTAACCACAAATGCCATATTGCACAGTTAATTTTGCACAAAATTTGGGTTGGAGTATTTTTTGCTTCAAGGGAGGAAATGTTGTTTACTTCTAGAAATCAAGAAATTCGTGTAACCGAATTTCGAGTAATAGAGAGAAGTAAATACACGTGAAGAATAGGACAAACGACTGGAAAATTTAAGTTACTCCGAGATGCTGGAAATTCGAGTAATGGAGGTTCGAGTGTATTATTATTCGTATGTATGTGTCATAAATGAGAGTGATTAGAAGTACATTTTCTTGTAACCATTTTAATGTTTTTTGGTCAATATTTTAAATTTAATGGTCGATTGCCATTGTAACTGTAGACATGTATGCCTTTTATCCTGTCCTTTTTCACTTAGACTGTGGTGCAATATGTGTGATGAAATCCAAAAATTAAGAATCTTCCTAATTTTTTATTTCTAAAAGTTTGCAGCTGTGCCATAGTATGGTACATCGGGCTCTTAGCATACCGCTGTCTAAAAAAGGAACTTAAAAACAAATTAAACACCATTTGCAGTATAGCTAAATTTAATGGCTACGACAGTTCCTTTGTGGAGAAAATCATTAATAAACATAAACACCAAACTTCAGCTACCTAACAAAAGAAAAACTCTCACAATTTTTTATCTACATTTATGTTTAATAATAAACAAGTCTACCAAATCACAAACATATTTTAAAAAGCTTGACTTCAAAATAGCCTTCAAAACTTGCAATAGAAACACAGATATTTTACACAATACCAATTCTATTAATCATAGCAATAAGTTCACCAAGTCAGGTGTTTATAGACTCAATTGTAATAATTGTAACGAATGTTATGTCAGTCAAACAGATAGGAGCTTCCATTCAACATACTTAGAGTGTGTTAACGCCCTGAAATATAACATATTTTCGGCCATGGGAAGCACATGGGTGATACTGACCATAAGTTCACTAATATCAACCAAGATATGAAAATTCTAAGTTATACAAAAGGGTCCCCTGCTCAATATTATGGAAAATTGTTTTATCCATCTGGAACAGTTTTCAATCCTAACTTCAATCTAAATGAAATTTCAGAGGGATAAAGTATTTTATTTGACCTTTTACCGTATAATCTCGAATACCAACCGCACTGTTTTTTCGAAAGTATCGCTTCCAAAATTAGGTGTGGGTCTTATTTAAAATTTTCAGAAATTTATCTTTCCGAATGCGTGTAAATCGGGCATCACCGCCGGCGTGGCTTGGCAACAATGCTCTCTCCGCTTTCAGCTTACGCTACTTCCGCGCTTGGCGTCAGTCTCACGCACGTTCTCAGTGTATCAACATGAATTCCACAAAGCGTTTACGATCTTTTACTGCGAGTGAGAAACTGAAAGTAGTTCGGGAAGCCAAAATTATTGGAAATCATGCCGCCGGTAGGACATACGATATTGGCGAGTCATGTATTCGTGATTGGAGAAAGAAGAAAAATGTACTATTAACATGTAGTGTTGATTGTAGAGCTTTTCATGGACTGAATGTACAGTTTCCAGAAATTTTATAAATATGTGATAGAAAGGCGAGAATTGGGATTTAGTGTATCGACCGAAATGTGTGAGCTAAAGGCATTATTGATTGCAAAGGAACTTTCATCGGAAGGGTTTAAGGCAAGCCGAGGATGGGGTTTGTAATTTTTATAATAGAACTTGGTTGAGCGTACGAAGGCATACCTCAATTTCACAGCGTCTTCCTGGTGCCTACGATGAGAAGTTATTGTCGTTTCAGCATCACATAATTCGGTTATGGAAGGAAAATGCATATTTGCTTTCCCAAATTGGCAATGTAGATCAGATGCCAGTCTACTTTGAAATGCCAGTGGACAGGACTGTGAATGTTAAGGGTGCGAAAAGTGTTACCATTACAACAGGTAGTAATGAAAAAGAATGGTGTACAGTAATGTTGTGTATTCTCGCTGACCGAACCAAATTGCTGCCATACATTGTTCTCAAGCGAAAGACGCTTCCTAAAAATCTACCCGCTGGTGTTATCGTCAGAACTCGGAACTCTGGCTGGATGGACAGTTCACATGTGGAAGATTGGGTAAAGTGTGTCTGGCAACGTCGCCCTGGTACATTATTGGGACAAAAGTGCTTGCTTGTTCTCAACAGTTACCACAGCCACACAACAGATGCTGTGAAGAAACATATCAAGGATGCAAAAACAGACCTAGCAGTCATTCCGGGTGGGATGACGTCTGTGCTACAGCCGCTGGATGTCTGCGTGAACCGTCCATTTAAAGCAGCCTTGAAACAGCTCTATACAGAATGGATGGCGGCTGATAATCACACACTGACGCCAACTGGTCGCATTCAGCGCCCGGATGTTCAGCTGCTGTGTTCGTGGATTTTGACGGCATGGAATCGTATCCCTGGTGACCTCATGCGGAAGAGCTTCAGGAAATGTAGCATTTCTAATGCTATGGATGGCAGCGATGACAACATTTTGTAGGAAGGTGGTGGTGGTGATGATGATGATGATGAATGAACTCGTTGGATATCGTTCTGGAAATGTTTGTTTACTTTTATTTGTATTTTCTAATCATTTTATGTGTGTGAGTAAAGATAGTAAATAATTTTCACTTCACTTTTTTTTAAAATTTTGTTCTTTCAAAATAAGGATGCAGGTCTTATTCGGTGGTGGGTGGTATTCGAGATTATATGGTAATTCCTACTTTAGTAATCATACCTCAGATAAAAAGAATTCTTTCTTTTATAACCACTTTAAATTACCCTCTCAGCAGCAATCTTTCTTTCCTCGTCCTTCAGCCCCACCTTAGACACTCCATCTGTCCTTCTCCCTCCCTCCCTCCCTCCCTCCCTCCCTCCCCTTCCCCTCCCTTGTTTACCCACTCGCCTCCTCTCCCTATCTACTCCTTTGTTCATATTGCCTGTTTCCTCCAGCAAGTCAGTGCTTGTTCTACATCAGACATTAGAGGTGAATCGCATAAATAATTTTTCTCCTTTTTAATTTCTCTTCTGTATATTTATTCATTCCTGATTCTGGCTATCATTTCCAGATTTACTTCTTTGCCTGAGGTTCTAAGTCAACTTAAAGACATCATTTTGTTATTGTATATATATTATAATTATTCCTACAACATTGTCTTTGTCTGGTATACATATGTTTTAGTTATCACATGATTTGTTTAATTTTCATTTGGCTGAAGATCAGTAGTGGCAATTGGGAATTAAAAAGTGCGGGGTCAAAAACATGTACAGACAGCAACCAGTACCCAGTTTGTTAGATATAGCAGGCACGGTTGGGGAATATATGGTAAGTTTGTTAATGCTCTCTGAGCGACTACTACTAAAGTGTGTTCATTCCTCCCCTGAAGGTGGAGGCGGGCCTCTTTGCACCGTCTCTCAGGCCAGGAGATTTGTTATGGTGAAGATATGCTCAGAGAAGGTGAGGGGGTTGGCGGTCGGAGCCTATACTAGGAACTGTCCCGGCATTCGCCTTAGTGCAGGAGAATGGAAAACCACAGAGGACCAATCTCAGGACAGCTGACGGTTAGGGCCAGCTGCGAGGTCCAGCCCTGTACTTTCTTCTGAATGCAGAGGCGTAGAGCCACGGTAGAGCAGTGGACAACCCTCCTCTGCTCGGTTGGCCGGTCAGAGTGCCGAGCTGCTGGACCACGGGCCAACCGTGGTCATTTATTGACTGAGACCCACTCTGCATCTACCGACCACACTGAGCGAATTTTGACAGAGAATTAAAGGTCGATAGTTTGCCAACTTAACTGCACGAATAATAGTTATTTTGATTCAATATTATACAATAAAACTTTCACCAAAAGAACAATATTACACATGTATTACAATTAAATACAGCGTGATTATACAATAAAGTCGTTTGGTATTTCACTACACACTAGGAAACTAACAGACACTAAAGAGACTGCCAGACTGACGAATGCGTGCGTCAAGCAGGTGAATCATACCTGAGTGTCCCTGAGCTTGGCAAAAATATCCCCTGCTATCCTTTGTCACACTACATGCAAAATCCCCACTACTTGCCGTAGCGCTATACAAATCGGTTTGCCGAAACGAACGTCATTTCGTGCAAATTTCTGCAAATAATTTTGTTAATACTTAAAGAAAATAAAGCAAAGAATTAGCTGATAAGACAACAAGGCTTGTACAAATTGCTTTTGTTTTCAAAAATAATTCCTATAATTTATAGTATCAGCTGGCTAAAATGGAATAAATATGCAATGTCTTCTCCATAAAGTGGGGAGCGAGTACCCCACCCCCCACTCTTCCACCTTAATCGCCGCTACTGCTGAAAATGGCCACTGGGTGGCTGAAACTAATCCCAAGACATATGTAATATCATTTACTTGATATATTATTGAAAAGGTGGACCCTCTTGTTAATTTATTCTTATAATTGCACTTCAATACGGTACAAAAATGAAATTTATAGCTTATAATAAGATCTAAACCATAATATATTCCCATACATGTAAGATGTGTGTTATTGAAGTTGAATATTTTTAAAATGGTGTTTTTTGACTAGACCTTTGTTTCTATTTCAAGATGCATGCGTAATAATGTGACTACAGGTATTGTGATAAATTTTGATCAGAGCACATAGACAGGCATCAATTTTTGGTAAAGAGGCAAAGTCTGTCATAGTGCATTGGCACTGCCGGTGGCTCCAAGTAGCCTACGCAGTGGCCTCCGCGGTATGCACTAGCCAGTGTCTTGGTAGGTGTGCTAGGTACCAACTGATGAGCCCAGCCTGGCACCACGGGGGCAAAACGCTGGCAACCAGGAATGAGTTGGCTGGAAAATTTATAATGTCCAATAACGGACCATGGGTATTATCCTAAATTAATTGCGAACAAAAAATTCCTGTTCAAGCCGAGAACAATTCCTCAATAGTGTTTTCACCTTTAGGAATCAGTTTGGCAGTAGCATGTGCTAGACTACCCTGATTCTTAGCCTACTTACATGCCTTTAGACCTAAGGCACCAACAACTACCTGCCCAAATACATGCATGAACACACATTCTCTCCTTCCCCTCCCTCCTCCTCCCCCCCCCCCCCCTGCTCTCACTCTGCTGCCTGTGTAGCATGACCTCTGGGTTGTGTTTTGCTAGTTGTAGATTTGTGTGGCTGTCAGGCCACTGGAAAATAGCAGCAAATGAGTTAGCTGATCAGGCTATGTAAAAGGTCGTATCTCTGTCATTTATATCGGTGGACATGCCTGTGCGGAAATGATGTTCATCTATATTGAGCCATAGTGGTGAACTGAAGGTCACATTACGTACCTAACCTATTCCCCAACAAGCTGAAGGCGATAAAGGTGACAAGCTGTGTGATGGTCCTATTTTTGAGAGGCAGACTGAGGCTCAGCTGAGCGTCTGTTGAGGCTAGCCCAGTGCAGCCGGGCTCACTCGTCTGAAATGCGGGCAGCTTATATACCAAGCATATGTCACAGTTAAGCAAGAGAGGGAACACACACACAGCACTCAACAGGAGTAGTGACATTTGATTGTAACTACAGAGCTCTCCTCGCACCATTCAAGCTATAATTGCAAGAAAAACCAGCCTTTTTAAACTATTCAGGTTCGATTTATACTATCAAAGGGTAGGAAGGGTCCACCTATTCAATACTATACCCTTTGATAGTGATCAATTGTCAATACGGACCATCAAGAAATTCATAACTTATGGTTCGATTTATACTGCGCTTGATATTAACATTCACGTCTGTATCTGAGTTATTGCGTATAGCGCTTGTCCATGCTCTGGACTGTATCCGAGTTAGCCCGGATAAGTGCAACCTTGAATTGTAGCTGTTCCTACGCAGGTGTGGTTTATTTTTGTCACAAATATATGTGACAGAGATGAGGGTAATACCCTTATGAATGTTTCTACCTGCTTCTACTCTCCAGAAACCACATGGCCTTTGAGATTTTCCCTTCCAATGCATTTTTTAAATTCCATTTCTAAACAAAGGCTAGAGCTGGCCAAGCTAGCTGTGTACTTGGTTTGTGATTGCACAAGTGTGTGTGTGTGTGTGTTTTTTGTAGTGTAGTGTAACCATGGCGTTTAGGAACAAGTGTTAATGAAATTGCCGACATCCTATTCAATGAAGACTCAGGGGATGAACAAATTCCTGAACTAAGTGAAAGTGACAATGATGACAATGAAGAAGATTCTCCTGGACATGTGACAAAGCACAGTACCTGAAGGTCCACCTTTATTTCGCCCCCCAGCTTACGGCTAAACCAGGTCTAAATATTAAAACAGAAAAAACTAACGAGATGTCATTTGTAAATCTATTTCTCACACCTGGAGTCCAGTGATGGTTTCAGAAATGAGACAATTCCTGGGTTTGATGCTCATTACCGGCATCATTAGTAAACCATCTCTCAGACTGTACTGGACAGAAGATCCAATTTTCTCAAAAACCATGTCGCAAAATAGTTTCGAAATTATCCCGTCATTTCTCCACTTCAATGACAGCAGCGAATACGAGCACAGCACTGAGATTGTATAAAATTAGACCCATTTTACAGAAACTTTGTGACAGATTTACAAAGCTTTATACTCCCAAACAGAAAATGCTCTGGATTAGGGAATGCTAGCCTGGAGAGGGTGCCTAAGATTCCGTGTATACAACCCCGGTAAAATAATAAAATACAGGATTTTAGTGAGGATGGTTTGTGAGTATATCTGTAAACTCATGATATATGATACAAATGGTGTGAATTTACAAAGCACAGTTTTTCAGCTGCTTCAAAATTACCTTGGTCAGGGGTATGTAGTATATATGGATAATTATTACAACAGCGTTGGACTCGTGAAATAATTACGGGAACAGAACTCTGTCGTATATGGAACAATACGGTCAAATAGGAGTGTACCGAAGGATCTAAAGGAACGCCAGGCAATTTTCAAACGGGACGAAATTACTTCCAGGAGGGACAAAAATGTATTGCTTGTTTCTTGGAGGGTCAAAAAGGTTATTACTATGGTATCTACCATCCACTCAGCAGAAATGGTTGAAACAAACAAATCTGAAAAAAATCAACTGAACAGAGTCTGTGACTGACTATAGTCAACACATGCATGGTGTTGACACTGCAGACCAGTACTTGGCAGTCTATCTTTTCATGAAGAAAACAGTAAAGTGGCCAAAAGGGTTTTCTTTTATTAGCTGTACTGCTCACTTTTTAGCGCATTTTGGCTCTTTCAGAACTCAAATCCTCAGTAACAATAACATTCCCAAATTTCATGCAGACAGTAGTTAGGAACTTGCTCCAGGAAAAAAGTGAACCCAACATACAAGTACAGTTACCTCTCTCCGACATCTCAGCACTCTCCACTTCATAGGTTCCAAGTCCACGTCCTGAAATTTTGCTGCCAAACAGGGCACCGGCCAGGGATCCACCATTTAGGTTAGATGTGAAGAGATAAGAGCATATTCTCTTGAAGTTTTCACCATCAAATAAAGTACAGTTCCCTTCAAGAAGGTGCAAAGTGTGCTTCAAAAATAAAATTATTAGTGAAACATGCTATTTTTGTGAAAAGTGCAGTGTTCTCATTCACCCAGGGAAGTGTGACATTAGCTACCACACTCCAGAGATACAAGAGGACATCTTTAAGGTATGTGCAATATTTTGTTTCCATATCTTGTTTAGTTTAGAACTTATTGTGAAAATAAATTATTGTTGTTTGCTGTGACACAGATGGAATTGCTAAGCCAGCCATTTAAACCGCCCGCTCAGATGATGGGTGTGAATGTGTTAATAGATGATTTTATTTTCTTATATTTCCACATTTAAAGAAAACTGACACATTACAAATTTTTGTGTCACAATATACAAATATATGGGATTGAAGCATGCAAGCTATGATTGTAATTTTTTAAATATGAATGCCAGAATTTCCACTAATAAGAAAAGTAAAATTCCTGTTATTCATTCAGGAAAACATAATATATTTACACACTTCAACAAGTTTAATGCTTGATACAGTTGTAATGCTGTACGACTTTACTTTGTTCATTGAGTATCTGAAAATAGTATTTAAAACTTATCATCCATTGATAGTAGCTAGCCTCTAAATAATAAGTGGATTTCATCACTAGCGAAGACACAGATATTTGCTGTCCAGCTACAACAACACTGTAAATGCAATAACAAGTAGATATACAGTATGTCTTCAGATAAATAATCTACCTAAAGTTATTCCCGGCAAACATGATTGGATTGTTGATGAGTTTATCAGATCATTTAAACTCAAGCAACAACAAACTGTAGCATATCCGCTTTACTATTTTTTTAAAAAATATATATATATTTTTTGTGTGCTTCATTTGGCTTTACTTTGCATTGACACAGATAGGTCTTAATGCGACGATGGGTTAGGAAAGGGCTAGGAGTGGGAATGAAGCGTCCGTTGCCCGAGCATTTTGCCTGGTGTGAAAATGGGAAACCTCTGGAAACCTCAGAAAACCATGTTCAGGGCTGCCAACAGAGGTGTTCGAACCCACTATCTCCTGAATGTAAGCTAACAGCTGCGTGCCGCTAAGCACACAGCCAACTCGCTTGGTCCTTGTTGCATTAGGAGTGTATCTGAAGCTTACACCTCTTAAAATATAATAGTGAAAATTGTAATTCATTGCATCGAGTACAAAATTATTTTTTGGTACCAGTAAACTCTTTTGTCAATATATGTAAACAGACCAGAAATAACAAATTTTGTACAGCAGAAATTATATTTAAATATACCTGAATTTCTGTCCACTGGAAAAAAGAAGCCACTATTCCCTTAATACTCAAACAAACGTTCACTGTTCACTGACCTTCACAGCCTGTGATGCAACCACAACCACAATGGCGTTTATAAAAGTAGGAAAGATCACAATATGAAGATAAAGTTGGAATTCAAGAGGACAAACTGGGGCAAATATTCATTTATAGGAAGGGGAGTTAGGGATTGGAATAACTTACCAAGGGAGATGTTCAATAAATTTCCAATTTCTTTGAAATCATTTAGGAAAAGGCTTGGAAAGCAACAGATAGGGAATCTGCCACCTGGGCGACTGCCCTAAATGCAGATCAGTATTGATTGATTGATTGATTGATTGATTGATTGATTGATTGATTGATTGATTGATTGATTGATTGATTGATTGATTGATTGATTGATTGATTGATTGATTGATTGATTGAACATTGCTGTTGCTGAAGCACACACACTGAACACTTGCCCACCCACTTATATGCTGTGTGCTCACAGGACAAAAAGCCCAGCAAGAGCACCTCTGGGCTAGATCATGAAATTTCTGCTGATTCATATATACTGCAGCAAAAGGATCCTATAGTTGGTATTGATAGAGTTTAGCTCAGAATGGCCCATTTCTCAACTAAAGGTGCTGTATTTTTCTTATCTCCTTGATATCCTTATTTTGCCTGAAACACTCAACTTTGTGTTAGCCAAGGTTTAGAACATTGCTGTTCTTGTAATTTTGCTTTCTGGTTTAGAGTAAAGGGATTCTATATTTCTGACAGCTTTTACTCTTTAGAAAGGCTCTGTTTTGATGTGTGTATATTTGTAAATACAATGTAGTTGGTTGAATTGTGGCATTTATGTTCACCTCTGGTAAAAATTAGTTATAATGATAACTTGAAAGCAGGAAGTTGAACAGGTTTACTGATGAATTGACACAATATAGAGAAAGAATGCTTTTGCTGTATAGAATTTATAAAAACCCTTGTCAAGGGGGAACCGGCAGAATAGTGTGTATAAAGCGTATCTTAACTATAAAAAGTTTTATATAAAAGAAAACTAGGGATGTTATAGTACAAGAAAACATTCCTACTAGTACTCAAGACACATTTCTCAGTCCTGAAGAACTGAATAATTATTTCTTAAACTCTGTAAAAGAAGTTAGAGATCAAATTAAGGTAACAGGTATATCTGCGGGTGACTCTTTCATAATTAACCCCACTGCTGGAACATTGAGTTGAAATCACACCTGATAAAGTAATTTAAGTTACCTTAAAATTATTAAATTCTAAGAGTATGGATTGTTATCGGTTATCTAATTACATCATCAAAATAATAATACATTTGATTTCTGAACCTCTAGCTATTATTTTTAATAAGTGCTTAGAGTTTTTTCTGATTTGCTTAACATTTCTAAAGTTATTCCAGTATTTAAAAATAGGGACAAACAATTTCCTCAGAACTATCATGCAGTCTCAATTGTTCCAATAATTTCTAAAATATTTGGACCACTTTTGTCGCAACTATTTTGAAACTCACAATCTCCTATTCGACAGTCTGTTTGGGTTTCAACAAGATAAATGTACTGCTACTGCTGTTCTTGTAATTTTTAATCAGATATTAACAGCTCTTGAAAACAAGCAGGCAATCTCTTTGGTGTTATGTAATCTAAGCAAAGCTTTTGATTATATTAATCATAAAATGTTGCTAGCAAATCTTGAGATGAATGGTGTCGAGTATCACTCACTGTGCATAATTAAGTCATACTTAAATAACTGATACCAGTTTGTCTCAACTAAAAATAAATATTCCACTTTGAAGACAGTTACAACTGGTGTGCTACTGGCCTCTGTCCTCAGTCCATTTTTATTAATTCTGGCAATCAACAATTTATTGCAAAATGTCACAGCTCATGCTCTTTTATCCTATGCGGATGATACATCTTTAGTTACAAAACGCCAAAGCATCTCAGGTTTGCATCAGATGTCGCAGGAAACTCTTAGAACTGCAGTGCATTGGTTTTCATTCAATAGGCTGTTGTGCAGTCAGGATAAAACTCAATTTCTCACACAAGGTTTGTTCAAAGATATTGAAAGTCTGTCAATCAAACTTTTGGGTTTTCACGTTGATGCCAAATTGAACTGGGAAGCAAATATTGATCGTGTTTGTAACAAAAAAAAAAAAAAAAAATCATTAGTGACCTATTTGATATGGAAATTGAGAGATTTGACTAGCAGTGACTACCAAAGGGTGGTATATTTTGGTTTCTTCCAGTCACACATTACTTATGGGCTGTTGTTATAGGGGCATTCTTCTTACATGTATAATATTCTTTTAATACAGAAAATGGTGCCGTTTACCATTGTTGACCCCTCTTCATTAAGCTTAAAATACAATTACAAATTTGCATATTCATGTCTCTGTGAGATGTGTGTTAAAAACAACATAAATGAATTCAATACTGCACTAGGAAAATCATTCACCCTCATGATACTTGGAATAAAGCAGATATGGACATTCCAATTCATAGGGTGTCAAAAACTGTCCACTCACATAAAATCAGTTGTTCAAGATTGTTTAATAAATTGTAATGTAAAATCTGTCCAGTCTGTCAAACACATAATTTCAATATTAATTATAACACTATAACATCCAGTAAAAATACACTATTATACAATGAATGACATGTTTTGTTCTACAAGAACATCCTCAGATTCTATCAAATCACTTAAATCATGCATAAATATGTACAGCTATGTTAATGTTGAGTAAACTTGTCAATGATTGAGAGTTTGATGATAATATGAACTCTGTGAGCCATGTAACGTTGCCGCTGTGGAGAGGCTTGCACATCCCAATGAAGCAGATAGCCAAGCCGCAGGTGCAACCATATCGGATGGGTATCTGTTAAGAGTCCAGATTAATGAATGGTTCATCGAAAGGGGGGGAGGGGGGTGGTAGCCATCTTTTGGAAGTTGCAAGGGTGGCAGTCCAGATGATTGACTGGTACGGCCTTGTAATAATAATACTCAACATGCATTAGCTGTGTCGATTCTGCTCCACGACTGGAAGCAATGCAAAACTACAGCCGTAACTAACTCCTGAGGACATGCAGCTCTCTCTCTGTATGAATGATGTTCTGATGATGGTTTCCTCCGGAGTAAGATATTCCGGGGGTAAAATTGTCCCGCATTCAGATATCCGGGTGGGGACTGCACGAGAGCGGGCAATCATGAGGAAAATGGATACTGACATTCTGCGAGTCAGAGCGTGGAATGTAAGAAGTTTCTATCGTTGTGGTAGATTAGAGAATCTGAAAAGGGAGACGGATAGACTAAAGTTAGATGTAGTTGGTAGAAGTGAAGTACGATGGCAGGAAGAAAAGGATTTTGGTCAGGTGACTACAGAATTACCAACACAAAATCAAACAGGCAAAATGCAGGAGTTGGTTTAATAATGAATAAGAAAATAAGGCAGCGGGTAAACTACTATGACCAGCATAGTGAAAGGATTATTGTTGTCAAGATAGACACCAAACCAATGCCCACGACAATAGTGCAGGTCTATATGCCTACTAGTTCAGCAGATGATGAGGAAATCAAAAGAATAAATGAGGAGAAAGAAAATTTAATACAATATGTAAAAGGTGATGAGAATCTAATTGTGATGGGAGATTGGAATGCAGTGGTAGGCCAAGGAAGTGAAGGTAATATACAGTAGGAGAATTTGGATTGGGACAAAGGAATGAAGGAGGAAGTGGACTGGTTGAATTCTGCACCAGTCACAATTTATTCCCTGCTAATTCTTTGTTCAAACACCATCAAACGACGGCTGTAGACGTGGATGAGACCTGGAAACACTGGAAGGTATCAAATTATTAGTGCAGCTTTTGGTTCAGCACCAAGATCAGTAGACCTATGCTGAACCTTTTAAAACTGTATACACCATAATGGAGTTAGGCTGGTAACCGGAGCTTTCCACACTAGTCTGCTCGCTGAATCAGGAGTTCCATCTTTGGGGGGGGAAAAAGCAACAGTTACTCTTAATGTAAACAGCCAAAATTTATGAAATGCCACAACATCAAAGCTATCACTGCCTCTTTAATAACCAACACCACCAGTTGTATAAAATCCAGTCGAATGCCACACAACTGGTTGGGATTCAAATTTATAGCTTGTGTCGTGAGTTGGATGTGGGTGTCGGTGGCTGTCTTGAGCAGACCCCTAGCAAGGTACCTCTGTGGCTAGTTCCGCTACTAGATATACGGCTAGATCTACTCCATGGGCCTAATATGAACGTGAATTTCAGGTATTTTCAGGACTTTGTTCACCATTATTCGGACAAGACTTGTCTTAATGGATGGTTCTAAAATAGGAGATGATGTTGGATGCTTGTTTGTCTCCAAAGATGTCGGTACCAATATCTGGTGTCTGTAGTGTGTATACTGCAGAGGTCTTTGCCATCTTAGCAGCTCTGCAGTTTGTGTTGAATTATAAACAAGTCTACTTTCTTATGTGTACTGACCGTTTTAGTTCTCTGTGGTCTATTGATACCCATTTCCCATAACACCCACTGATACAGCAGATTCATGACCTTCTAGCTAGGTTGTGCGAAGCTGGCACCAGAATCACTTTCGTGTGGCTTCCAAGCCACGTGGTGTTTTCGGGGAACAAACTTGCGGATCAAGCTTCAAAGGAAGCTGTACTCTTACTACCTAGACATATGAACATACCTGCTAGGGATATTTGTTCTCAACTACGTTGAACCATCTTGGCATCCTTGGAATTGGAGAAGCTAGCTATCTGAACTCCTAACAAGCTGAGAGCAATTAAAAGGCAACTGCCATGTGTCAGTCCCCTTTCCAGCCATCAAGGAGAGAGGCTGTAATTCTGTGTAGGCTGCAGATAGGTCATGGTCGATCTATGCGCTCGGGAAAACCCTGCAGTGTGTTTTTGTGGTGCCAAATTCACTGTGGCCCACATACTCACAGTGCGCCATTCTCTCTGCCCTAAGATGGAACCTCGACCTGCTGGAGACGCTCAGTATCTATCGTATTAGCCAATGATGACAGAACTGCTTATCTCATGATTCACATTATGTGTGAGAGTGGTTTAATCAAGAGCATATAAATTTCAAGTATTCTATTACTCAGGGAACTTACATTCTCTTTCATTATGTTTGTGTCCTTTTAAACTTGATAAACTAATATTTGTGTTATTTAATTTTTTTTTTAAAGTCCATTGAATTAAAAAATTTATTTTTTGTCTCCACTTAATTTGTTCAGAGAGGATGGTTACCTAGTTCTACTTTCTTTTAAAACAAAACCACCACCACCACCGCCGCCGCCGCCACCGCCACCGCCCTCCTACCCCCTCGTTAGCCATGTGGATCTTTGCTTCTAAACTTAATCCAGTGTAACTTAAATCCAGTATGATTTCTGATCTTTATAATCGAATACATCAATGGGAAGCCCTTTGGGAGGAAGCCTTCTAGAGTGTCCACAACAACTTGCCCCCCTAAGGAGTTCGCTCTTGCCACATGACCAGAGAATCTCAGTGCTTGTTGCTGGATTTTAGCGAATAGTCGGACTGAAATTCTGAATTATTTCAGTATAGAATCATTAATGTGATGTGCTATCCGTGCAATATATAGCATCCTTCTGTAGCACCACGTTTTAAGGGAATTAATTCTTCACTGGTCACTTTTGTTTATGTTAATGTTTCAGCAGCATATGTGGCAACTGGAAAAAGTGAGAGTTGACTAGTCTCAATTTTTGCAACCTTAATATGTGACGATATTTCCAGATGTTTGTCGGTTTCATCATAGCTTTTCTGGAAATTGTATTTCTTCTTTGGATTTCATTCTCACATTTACTGTAGTTTGTTACAGAGAGAGAAAGTTTTCCACCAACTTCATAACCACAAGTATTTTCCAAGTGACAGAAATTGTTTGAGCAGTTTATCATCCTACTTTGATCTTATTAGTACTTTCCTCCAGCCCAAACTCTGCACTTACTTTGTTCATTTAGTTCATAATGAATTTCGCTAGATGCTAGGATCACTGAATCATCAGCTCGTCTGAGGTTCTTGGTAAGCTTTCCACCTAATGTGATGCCTCCATCCCAGTTCTCAAAAATTTTGCACATATCAAACTTCCCATAGATATTGAATGGTACTGGAGAGAGCATACATCCTTGTCTTGCAGCCGCTGAGATTTTAAACTCTTTGGAGAATTTTTTGCCTATCTGGACTTCCACTTTGTTTTCTTCGTAAATCTGCTTTATCAACCAGATCAGAAGCGAATCTGTGCCCATACTGCTAAGGATCATCCACAGTTTGTACTATTGGATGTTTTGTTTTCAATAAAGCACATGAAAATAGTTGCATTTGCATTCTTTGGCCTTCTCAATCAATTGTTGGATAACCTTGTGTGCCTTTCCCAGCCAGAAAGGTCTTTGCTCTTTTTCACTTTATAAGTTGTGGAAAGCTTTCAATCTGTCCCAAAAATACTTACTGGAGGGATACTCATGTGCTGTACTGCACATACAAACTCTGTAAGTTCTAAGGAAAAAGTTCATCAACAAAGGCATTATTACCAGTTATTACCATTATAATATGATTATGGAAATATGCCAGTGACAAGATCGAATCTCCCTACACATTGATCTATCAAAAATATGGACAACAGAACATTTTTCCGAATGCTGGACAACAGATATCATCCACCCACCTCACAGAGAAGGAGATAAGAGCAATCCAGATAACTACAGAGGTATATCTCTCTTGGACTGTACATATACAAAATACAAAGGTCGATCAAATATAAACAGGATTTTTGTTCCTGAACATCACGTTAAAATATTTGTTCCGAATGAGTAAATTTATAATACCAGTATAGTTGGTCCATTATTGGACATTATAAATTTTCCAGCTAACTCATTGCTGGTTGCCAGCATTTTGCCCAGTGTGCTGGGGAGGTATTAAAGACATTGGGGTGGTACATAGTGCCTTATTTAAAATTTCTCATTGACTATGTCATAAATAATACTGTAACACCAAAGGAATGGAAGGAATCTATAATAATACCAATTTATAAAGGAAAGGGTGATAAAAAGAAACCAGAGAACTACAGACCAATCAGCCTGACCAGTATAGTTTGTAAAATACTGGAGAGTTTAATAGCAAAGTACATCAGCGGGATATGTGATGATAAAAATTGGTTCATGAGGAGCCAGTATGGATTTAGAAAGAAATTTTCTTGCTAGGCACAACTGGTGGGAATTCAGCAGGACATATCAGATCAGTTTGATTCAGGTCAGTTAGATTGCATAGCCATAGATCTTTCCAAAGCCTTTGATAGAGTGGAACATGGAATATTATTAAAGAAATTGGAGGGAATAGGATTGGACGTAAGGGTTATATGTTGGATAAGAACATTTCTAAATTCAAGGGTTCAGAAAGTCAATGCTTCCACTTACTTGTGCCAGGCTCCTCATTTTCATCTATCCTATCCGACCTACCTTGGTCAACTCTTCTTCTTTTCCGACCCCGACGCTATTAGGTTTGCGAGGGCTAAGGAGTCTTTCATTTTCACGCCCTTCGTGGCCCTTGTCTTCCTTTGGCCGATATCTTCATTTTTCGAAGTGTCGGATCCCTTCCATCTTTCCTTCTGATTAGTGTTATATAGAGGATGGTTGCCTAGTTGTACTTCCCCTTAAAACAATAATCACCAACCAACCATCACCTCAGAAAGTCAAAGTAGGAAATAATATATCACAGGAAGAGAAAGTTTGGAGGGGAATTGCACAGGGTAGTATAAACAGTCCGTTACTTTTCTTAATATACGCAAATGATTTACGGAACAATATAACATCAAAAATAAGATTGTATGCAGATGACATAATTGTTTATAGGGAAATAACATTGAGGATTGTTCAGAATTACAAAGGGACCTTGAAAGTATCCAACAATGGGTTGAAGAAAATAATATGAAGGTTAATGGAGGCAAATCAACTGTTACAACATTTACAAACAGCAGCTTTAAAACTGAATTTGAATATACTTTGGATGAGGTAGTTATCCCAAAAGATGGCAAGTGCAAATACTTAGGTGTGAGATTTGAAAGTAACTTCCACTGGAAGCGTCATGTTGATGACATTGTTGGGAAAGCATACAGATCATTACATGTCGTAATGAGGCTACTTAAAGGATGCAACAAAGAATTAAAGGGAAAAAGTTACTTACGTATGGTTCGTTCATTATTGGAATATGCAAACAGTGTTTAGGATCCTCACCAAGAATACCTAATAAAAGAAATAGATAGTGTGCAGAGGAAAGCAGCAAGATTTGTAACAGGGGATTTCAGGAGAAAAAGTAGTGTATCAGAAATGTTAGAGGAACTTGGGTGGGAAACTTTAAAGTAAGAGAAGAGAGAAAACTAGACTTATAGGTTTATATAGAGCCTATACAGGAGAAGCATGGGGAGAAATCCGTGAGAGGCTTCAGTTGGAAAATAATTATATCGGCAGAACTGACCACAAGTATGAAATTAGAAGGAATTTTAGCAGAAGCGATTGGGGTAAATTTTCATTCAGTGGGAAGGGCGTGAAGGAGTGGAACAGTTTACCGGGGGTAGTGTTTGATCCTTTTCCAACATCTGTACAGATATTCAAGAAGAGAATAAACAGCAACAGAGGAAACAAATGAAATGTTAGAGGGCATTCGACCAGTGCAGGTTATTGTAAATAAAAAATGTGTGTGAATAAATTAATTACATCCCCTGGTCTATGGAGTTTGGACAGCCAAAATGGGGGTCTGCCTGTAGGGGTGAAGTACAGTGGGGACTTCGAGGGCCCTGGGACCGCAACGGTAGCTGTGAAGGTCCTTCAGGAACTCTGAAAAGTGGTGGCTAAAGGGGCTCTGGTTAAGACGTAGCAGGTCGTTATGCTACTTAGGTTCCAAAATGGGGGGGGAAAAATAAATATGTAAATAAATGCAATGTAAAGTTTAATATTATACCAGTTGTATAGTATTATTTGAAGTAATTCCACATACTGTATATGAGTTGACTATCTTTGAAAGTATTACAAGTAGAATTTTGTAAACAATATAAATTTATTAAGGATGAGGTGTGTGTTTAATAGAAAAAAATTGTTAGCGTAAATTGATAATATTGTATTCTAGGAAAATTTTCTTCTTCTCTTGTTAATTTAAAATTTAGTGCTTGACAATAATGTATTTTAGTGTACCATTTGCCACTGAGGTAGGCACCTCATTTGCAAATAAAGAGATTTTGATTTGATTTGATTTGATTTGATTTGATTTGATTTGATTTGATTTGATTTGATTTGATTTGATTTGATTTGATTTGATTTGATTTGATTTGATTTGATTTGATTTGATTTGATTTGATTTGATTTGATTTGAAGTTGGGCTCATCAATTGGTAAATAGCACACTCAGCAAGACGCATGGCTAGTGCATACCGTGGAGGCCGCTGCGTAGGCTACTTGGAGCCACCGGCAGTGCCAGTGCACTATATTTTTCGAAGTATCGGATCCCTTCCATTTTTCCCTCTAATTAGCGTTATATAGAGGATGGTTGCCTAGTTGTACTTCCTCTTAAAGCAATAATCACCACCACTGAGAGACTTTTATCCCATTTTCAAAAATTGATACCTGCCTGGCCATCAGATGATAAAGATGTTGATTCCCATAGGGAACCTGAAATATTTGTTCCAAATTAGTAAATTTATAATACCAATATAGTTGGTCCGTTATTGGACATTATAAATTTTCCAGCTAAATCATTCCTGGTTGCCAACGTTTCACCCTAGTGTGCTAATTTGGACTCCTCATTATTTGGTTATATAATTAATTGTACTTCTGGGGGGCAGGGTGGTGAGTTCCTAGACATCGCAATGAACACACCTCTCCTCTAAAAGGAATATTGAGTAAGATTTGCATTATTTTCACATTCCTTTATAATGTTACAAACTTTGGGTGGCACTTTTAGCATAGGACCTCTCAATAGCCACAAAATTAAAGCATTATAAAACAGTCATACAACCAGAAAAAACATACGCTATTGAAACCATTTTCAAAACCATGCATCGTGGTGAGTGTGCTATTTACCAACTGATGAGCTCAACTTAGCACATTGGGACGAAACGCTGGCAATCAGGAATGAGTTACCTGGAAAATTGATATAATGTCCAATAGCGGACCAACTATGTTGGTATTACCAGACTACAGACCAATATCAACAGGCAAACCATGGGAAGAGTGATTTCAGATGGGGAGAGAAAATCAAGATCTGGAAGAATGAAGAAGTACTGGGCTGAGAGAAAATCGAAAAATCCATTTATAATTGACTAAAGTGGTCCAATGAAGGCCATAAAATGTAATAAATAAATGATTATTAATAAACAGGTGAAATAGTTCCTCTGCATTCTTCAAATTGAAGAGCTAAAATACATTAAGTGAGACTTTTATATTTAATATTTGTATCACTTGACATGTTAGTGCACGTAGTTTGTTCCTGAACACTGCGTATGTCTTAAACATTTGGAAAAACCGAGCTCGATAGCTGCAGTCGCTTAAATGCGGCCAGTATCCAGTAATCGGGAGATAGTGGGTTCGAGCCCCACTGTCGGCAGCCTAGAAGATGGTTTTCCGTGGTTTCCCATTTTCACACCAGGCAAATGCCGGGGCTGTACCTTAATTAAGGCCACGGCCGCTTCCTTCCACTTCCTAGGCCTTTCCTGTCCCATCGTCGCCATAAGACATATCTGTGTCGGTGCGACGTAAAACAAAATAGAAAAAAAAATTTGGAAAAAAGAAATCCCACTGGTTGAAAAATGTTATGCTTGTGTACATATGCTGTTTTCTGAACTCTAATTTTGAATCCTTCCAGCTCGGGTCCCTCGGGGAATTAAGTGTTTCAATAATTTGTGTTATATTTTAATTATAATTTTGTTGGTACCTTTAAACATAGCTATAGACTCTGGTATGATTCTGCAATGTCTGATTTCTAACACTATAACCCACAAAAACAGTTTCCTTTGAAAAAAATTCATTGCCCAATTCAGTATGGAATTTAAGGGTTAAGTAATACGAAGGCCATCCGGAAAGTGGTACCTGTTTGCGCAATAAAGACATAGGAGTAAATATTTAAAAATATACACATTTTTATTGGAAAGAGCATTCTTTACACTACTTCTTCACATAATCTCCAAGCAAATTTAGGCATTTGTCATAACATGGGACAAGTTTTTATATTCCAGCGTCATAGTCCTCCGCCGCCAGCATATTGAGATACGTAGTCACAGCTCATTTAAGTTCTTCATCGCTGTCAAATCTTTTTCCTGCTAGAAAGTCTTTAAGCTTCATAAAGAGATGAAAATCCGATGGTCGTAGATTTCCCACTTGAATTGCTGCGAAAGTTGTTGTGTTATCGCAGCTGCTTGAGGCCTGGCAGTGTCATGAAGGAGAATGATGCCTGTAGACAATAGACCTCACCGTCGATTTTGTATTGCCACCGTAATTTCTTTAATGTTTTACAATACGCATTAGCATAAATTGTGTCTCCACGGGCCATAAAATCAATGAGCAGTACACCTCGGCGATCCCAGAAAACGGTTGCTATGAATTTCCTGGTGGACAGAACTGTCTTGAATTTTTTTTTTTGGTTTGGTTGGTGAATGAGCATGATGCTACTCCATTGACTGTCGTTTACTCTCAGGTGATGCATAACAAACCCATGTTTCGTCCCCAGTAATGATGCGAGTCAGAAAAGAGTCTCTTTCATCGGAATAACGTCCCAGAAACGTCAGTGCTGCAGCCACACGCTTGGTTTTGTACTCCTCTGTAAGCATGCGAGGGACCCACCTTGCACAGATTTTTTAATAATGCAGATGGTCTTTGACAATTTCATGAACAGTTGTTCAAGACACATTAGGAAAATGTTTGCAGAGTTCATCAATTGTGACGCGTCGATCATTCCTCATGCATTCGTCTACTGCGCTTAGCAGTTTGTCTGTAATGACAGATGGTCTCCCTGAACGCTCCTCATCGTGTCTATTCCCCCTCCCCAGGTTGAAGTTGCGACACCAGCGCCGAACAGACTACTCGTCCATCACATTGTGTCCATACACCTCCATTAATTGGCGATGAATATCACAAGGTCGAACGTTTCGTGCATTAAGAAATTTAATCAAGGCCCTCACTTCACAACTGGTGGGGTTCTCAATTTGTTAAACATTTTAAATGATCACAGACACAACACAGGCAATGGTAGCATCACGCAACCTCGCACAGAGCTGGCAGACAAGCCACTGACACGGTCTGACCTTGCTCAGCGGCTACCCGAGTCGTCGGCGCTTCATGTGGCGCTAACGGGTACTACTTTTCAGATGGCCCTCGTACATCTGTATTTGATGGTTTTTCCATTCATGTATTTAAATTATATACTTAATCTGTAGTATAAAGAAAATTAGATCTCATGATACTAACTGCATTGCAAATAAGACACCAAAGATGATGTTATAAATCTGAAATATCTTGAAAAAATCCAACTCCAGGTGAGGTTTTGGTAATTTATATTTTTTAGTTCTAGATAAATTGGATGGGTTTATGCATCACATGAACATGTGCCAAAAATTAATTCTGACGTATTTGCACAAACACAAAATCCTTTGAATTAATTTATCTTTCCTGTGAAATGAAAAGTATTATACTGTATACCAAAATGAAGGCAAAATTATGAATTTTTGTCAATATACGAGGGCAGATGAAATATAAATGGGATTTAAAAAAATTATTGCATCAACCAAAAAATACACATCTAGCAATCACTTTTCTACGTAGTGTCCTGCCTTCGATACACATTTTCTCCATCTGATTGGTATGTTTTTGATGCCGTCCTGATAGAAGAGGGACGTGTGCGGGGCCAGTTGCGCACAAACTCTTCTACTCTTGCATCATCATCGAACTGCTGTCCTCCTAGACTTTGAGTGGTTCAAACAAATGGTAGCCGCAGGGCGATAAATCTGGACTGTATGGAGGGTTTTCCAGAGGTACGCAATGAATTTCCTCCAGCTTTTCCTTGTTAATGCAGCAGTATGCGGCCTTACATTGTCATGGAGAATAATGATGTTTCGGATCAGTTGCCGGTTTTGCTTTTTGCGATATTAAGCTTTTGCTTCTTCCAAAAGGTGATGGTAATAAGCTGCATTCATTGTCGTTTGTTTGTGAAGAAAATCCACCAGCAAAACGCCCGTGGATTCCCAGAAAACAGTTGCAAGCACATTTCCAGCAGATGTTTCGGCCTTGAGCAAACCTGCTTTTTCTGTTGGCTGCCACTCCATGCTTGCCTGCTTTGACTGTGGGGTGTAATGATGCACCCAAGTTTTACACAAGTCACAATACAATGCAAGAAATCCTCTCCTCCCTCCTTATAGCGACATAGGAGTCTCTGACAAAATTCTTGGCGTAAAGTTTTTGTTCCTGGTCAAGAGATGTGGACCCACCTGGCAGACAATTTTCCGAAATGGAGTGCATCTCGGATGATGGTTTGAACACTTCCATAACTTATTCCTACGGCGAAAACAATTTGCAAAACTTTTATTTGCCGACCTTCACCAATAATATCACGAATGGCAGCAATGTTGTCTGCAGTGATGCTTGTCCACGGTCTTCTGTCATGAGATTCATTTTCCACAGCTTCTCTTCCTGCCACAAATTTTTTAGCCCACTCATACATTCTAGTCTGCGAAAGTGTTTCTTCCCCAAATTGTATGCGGAGCCATTTCAAAATTTCGGAAGGTTTGGTGCCCTCTTTTGCGAGTAATTTAATAATGGTGTGTTGCGCAACAGACTTGTACACCTCTTGCTCACTCATGGCATACTGATGCTTTCCACCGTCGTTGCGTGTGCAAACCCCTTCTCCAGACACTTCCACCAACATCCTGGCAAAGCCCCACCTCAGAATTATTACTAAAGCACTGGTACGTTTAAATTTGATCTGCCTTCATATCAAAATTTGGGATATTTTATATATATTATCATAATCTGAGATAATGGAGCTTGGTCATTTGATGCTTTATTGCTATTGGAAAGGTACAAACAAGTATCAATTCTTTATAGATAGGAGGAACAAGGAAGGGAACACAAAAGGCAGGTCAATGTGTGAAGAGTGAGCAACAGAAGGAGATGATGACAAACATAAAAACACAAAAAAACAAGAACAATATCCAGATCTTCATACACTGCCATCAACAAATAAATAGGCTCTCTCCTCATCAATCCCAGTTCTCCTCTTTTCACAGTCTCCAAGGAGCTCATATCTGCTTCCCAACTTCATCAGGAGGGCATGCATCAACACTCATTGAGTGGCCATCTCAAAAGATCTTCAGTTTTGATGTGGCAAGAGAGGGATGTATAGTAGAACTGGCATTGTTGAGTAGAGCGCCTATCTATTTGTTGATGGCACTGTATGAAGATTGTCTTAGTCCTTTTTTGTTTTCACATTTGTCCTTATCTCCTCCTTCTGTTGCTCTCGCTTTACACTCTGACCTGCCTTTGTGTTCTGTTTTTTGTTCATTTTCTTGTTCCTCCTATCTATCTATCTATCTATCTATCTATCTATCTATCTATCTATCTAGACTTGATGCTTTATTACAGTTCATTTAGCTTTTTTGTTTTTATCACTTAACCAACAAAATTGTCATATAGTGATTAAATTTTACTTTAAAAAGTTCAGTGCAGTGTAGAATATGTAGAATATGGCACATTTTACCAAACTTTATTGTTCATTTAAGTACAGTATAATATTCTGTCAAATACCACATCATGTTTTTTATTGATCATATCAGTCTACAAACCTCGTTCACAAATGCCTGCAATTTTGGTGCATAATTCAAACTCAGAAATGCCAGTTAGTCACTTGATGCAAAACTTTAATTCATTGGTGGCATTTGTTCAAAATTCATTTCCTGTGAAATCACATTGAAGAAAGTCCAAACAATAAACTATATAAAGTTTACACTTTTAGATACTAGATAGAGCAATAATCTAAATAAAATCAATTTTGCACGTGGTCAAGTGATGCACAGTATCATCCAGTTGAGTCTTGCAGGTGCCAACTTTATTATGTAGGTATTGTTATTGAAGTGCAATTAATTTATGCTCTGTTAACAACTTTTCTTGTTTTTTCTTAGGAAATCATTGAGAAGGTGTTATCTCCAGGTTTTAAAACAACTAGTTGTCCTGTTGTCATTGACTTCCTTATTAGACATGGGCTCATTACACCTGAAAATGGTGAGTAACTAAGTTGACACTAATTCAGTGATATTGGGAGTTAACATGTCGAGCTTCAGGATTCCAAGCACCAAATTTGGTGAGCTTTCACTATGACATATCAGAACTAAAAATATGAAACACCTCTAGTATAATAGTTAAGTTTCTGGGCATTAATGTCAATAGTCTGAGTTCATAACTAAGTAGCATTTTTGCTTTTGCACTTTTATTTTATTTCATTTTATATCATTTCATTTTCCTATTCCTTCTTTCATATGCTTCATGGTGTAGGTTCCTATAGTTACATCCTACTGTGTGAAAAATGGGTTGCAGCTGAATGACTTAATGGCCTGGAAAGTCAAGAAACAGTTAATAGAGAATAGGAGCAGACATCAGACATATTCTGTGTAACAGCCCTTCTTGTGCTCAGAGAGCTAGGACTATCCAATCCTCTGGTGGACCCTAAATTAAAAGTTCATTAGGATTATGTGTGAGTAGCCAGCACCCTTCTTCAGAAAAATTCGCCTAGAGCAGTATAGAGTGAACGCCCTCTTAACCGGTTGACCTGATGAAGAAGATCACTTCTGGTTTCCAATGGTTGCTAGCAGCCAGACAGATGCAACTTGTTTTATATTGCTTATTGCTTACAATAATGAATGCCATTTTTAGTCACTTGTTCATTTATTCAGTGCAGTAAGCATGTGTACTATTTTAGTGATTGTAAAATGAGTGCAGGTAAAAAAAAAACGGAACTTACAGTGGAAACTTAATGCACGAAAACATTTAGATAATGGAGAATCTGTGCAATAAATTTAAAGTGTGGTGAAATATCCTAAATTGTAGTTCTATAACTTACTAGATAGGCTGTTTGTTTTAATATTGTCATTTAACTGGCCATTTCATTATTCGATGAACAGTTTGATTCCAAGTAGGCTGCTTAAGAGGGTGTCCATTGTAAAAAAAAAAAAAAAAAAAAAAAAAAAAAAAAAAAAAGACAGCAATAATGGATGTTTAGGTATTCATGATCTTCAAGTAAGAGAAGAAAAGAGTAGAAGTACAAGGTTAAAAGATTTTGTTAAGATGTGTCAAAAGATCTGAGTTAGGAGCAGAAAATAATAGTACTCTTCCGGAAAAACCATAGAACACTACATAGTTTCTGTAAGGCAAATGAATAAGTGACGTGTGTAGATTACATGATCACTGGAATTTAGACTAGGATTGTCGCAGGTCAGTATATTCCTCATGTGAAGGAATGCAGAGGATGGAGTTGAAACTTTATTTACTCAGTTCTACTCATACCTTTCTTCAGCCAAATTTTGTATCAAAGATCAAATTGCACATTAGAATATTGATGATGCGCAAAATCACTAGTAGAAAACATAAGAAATTCTACCTAGTATTCTGTTGTACGTATTGCCGTTATAGTACATCCTGTGCTGAACTGTCCTTTTGTTTTTGCAATCCTTGCTCTTTGGTTTTGTTAAGGTTACCTCCTCTTCTGATGTAGCTGCTGTAGTGTGAGCAATATGCATAGGTAATTTTGTTGAAGTCAACTGCTTGCAAAGAAATCAATCTCACTAGGTTTGTGAGTAGTAGAGTAGGCCATGGCAGTCATGGATGATGGTTACAGAGATTATTCAATATTGCATTCTCTTTAATGATCCCTTTTGTGTTGCAGTTGTATGGATTTAAACTAATTGCTTGAAACTGCAAAGTGGTTGATTATATATCAGAAGGATATGAGAAGGTTGGAGTTAAAAGGAATGTAATTGGTTTAAAATTTTAGTGGTAATGTGGCAATAGTTGCTGCAAAACTATTCATCATTAACCCAATCACCTCAAGTTTAATGGTCGCACGTGCGCTAGCTCAGAAATCAGATTTAAATCGCCATTAAAGCACGTAAGAATAACCCACCCAGTCAGAACTACAGTGTACCGCGATGACATAAATGGAACAGCAAGCCAAATTTTGACGCATAGTTATTGGTGACACATTCAAAATAATTATATTCAACCAATAATGATGTCAGAATGAAGATTTTGTGTTCTAAATCTTGAAACATTCGAGTATACAGTATGTAGAAGCATTTCACACTTCTTTTGGGGTCTTAATACATGTATCTTTGCTCCAATATAATTGGATGCAAGGCGTACATTAATGAGAATACAGAAAGCAAAGTAGGCCTTAATTTCATCCTCATTAGTGTTAAACCACTGTCACCATCTTTTTCCGTGTGGGTCCGATAATTGTTCCATAGTGTAAATATTTGTTTACTGCACAATCTGGAAAAACATCGGGTCCATAATCTCCAAAAATACAGACAACTCGGACACAGAATTATCTAAATATTTGTCTCTCAGTTCTCCTGATACCCCTGGAGAGTCTGTGAAGTGATTACTAACCCACACCCAGTCACTATGTTTTGCTTTCGCACACACAGCTTTAGGTACGAATTCACAGTCATTCGTATCAGATGAACTCCCACTTTCACATAAAATATCTCCTTAAATATTATCATAATTGCCACCACTGTCCTCTGAATCATTGTCTAAACACTTTCAAATAACACAGCAATAGCATTCGTATTACTGACCTTTACTACGCATGGAGCAATGGCTGAGAGACTGACTGACACCCGATGAAATATTGGTGCTTTCAGTGGCTACAATTGGGCAATAAATGATGGTACAAGTTCTTAGAAGGAAAGCTGTAAACAAGCCACATTCCTGTTCTATTCATAGAAGTTTGCAAAAGGGAAACCCTTGCAGGGGTGGTAAAATATTAAGCTGGTACATATGACTTGGCATGGGACTAAAATGTCTCATCACTTGAGTTGAAGGCCTAGCCAACTCTAGCATGAATGCCACGTCAAATGAGTCAAGTGGATTAATGAGGAGTTTTTGCTTCTAATTGGGAGGGTAGCTCTACCCTCAGGTCTACAATCGACTACATAGTTAACATTGAATTCGTGAAATCTGTACAGGTTGGGTGGGTATTCAGGGAATTTTCTGATGATATCCAGAAAAAGGTATGTATGGAAATTAATAAATGTATACTTCTTTATACAAAGTAAAAGTGATTGGCTGAACATTTCTTAGTCCCAGAGTACAAGCTCAGTAGAAAGGAAGGAGCACATCAATGTAGAGATTTCTTGGTTAGTTAATACACAGAGGTTTTTCTGCCATGAAAAGGGTGTACTTCTGTGTTAGTAGAGGTCTGAAATTCTACTGGCAGTAACTGTAAAATAGTGACAGGCTGAATAACAAACCAACTGTAAAATCAAATTGTTACACTTGTACAGAATGCAGTTTGAATAATTTTGATCAAAATCCATGATGTACCCCATTAAGCAATTCATATGGGCATAGCCCAATCAACAAGACAAATATGCAAGGTGTATAATTGCATGGCCAGCAGTAGTTAAAAAAAAAAAAAAAACTAGGTCACTCTTCTCTCAACTTCAGCACTGTAATAGGATAATACAACAAACTAGTGAACATGCTTGAGAAGAGACAAATGTACACTTGTGCTATGTAGACAACTGTTGTAGCAGAAACAAATGCTACGACATTGGATGCATTTATAAACTGTTAGGAAACTAGTCTGAATATGTTGGACTTTGCCATGCAACCTCGTGAACGATATATGTAATTCTAAATATATATAGTTCTTGTTATTGTTTTGTATAAATATGTTTGCCAATATACAATTACGTAAACTTATGAGTAATATTATTTTCTCTCTTATTCACAACATAATTTTTGATCCTGAAATCCCAGAAAATCTAGCGGGTTATCTTGTCGTGAAGGATTTTCAAACACATTTTCAAGTGCTAAGTAAAGTTTGAATCGAGTACATGGTATTATAATTGTTGTAACATGCATCACAATAGGAAGACGAAGCACGACTGGCAACTACAACTTCTGTATTCCTTCAAGAGCAACACATAAGTTACCAGTTACTGCCTGTACATTTTCAAAAAATGATTTTAAGTAATCTTGTGCTGTACCACACAGTAAAGAAACCCACTAAATTTTTCAAGTGCATCATGATAATTTCACGACTTTCTGCACAAAAGGAGATTGATGACAGCAGCACTTCATTGCACGTCATATTACTAAAACAGTACATATACTGTATTTCTTCATTGCTGCAGTATTCGGGAGATAGTAGGTTCGAACCCCACTGTCGGCAGCCCTGAAAATGGTTTTCCGTGGTTTCCCATTTTCACACCAGGCAAATGCTGGGGCTGTACCTTAATTAAGGCCACGGCCGCTTCCTTCCAACTCCTAGCCCTTCCCTGTCCCATCGTCGCCATAAGACCTATCTGTGTCGGTGCGACGTAAAACAACTAGCAAAAAAAAATTTAAAAATTTAAAAAAATCTTCATTGCTGACTGCAATCAATAGTGATGAAATTGGATTCTTGAGTAATTGCATACATTGAGTTTATTGAGGATAGGCATATACTATTTGGAAAGGTTATGCCACTGTTTAATCTGAATCTATTGATGGCCACCATGTTCTTGTCTCTGACATGTAGCACTTTCTGAGTGAAACCAGTACATTGTCATCTTCTCAGTTGATGATACATACTCCTACACTACAGTCGCACAAAATCTACGAAACCATTTGCCGTAACCTGAGTTCTGGATCACTCTATATAAAGGTGGGGAGAGAGATCAACAAAATATACATCTATCTCTTTACATGTGCTACCACTTGAGCTTTACACCAGGATTTCTGTACAGATATGAGTACAGATAAATTTCTCATAGCACTTAGATTCTCTGGAAGACGCAGCCTACCTCATACAATTTATTTAGACATTCATGGTGTGGATTACTGTAGTAACGTCCTAGTTGGTGAACCATGGGCAATGCTGAGTGGCCTAGTAAGTGGTCCTGAGAGTCGGGATACCAGTTGCTATGGAATGGAAGTGGGCATTTCGGACATATTCTGAGTCATGGCCTTCTTTGTGCTCCGGCGGTTAGGACTATACAATCCATCGTGGTCCCTGACCCTTTAGAGAAGAGATCCTCACTTGGACTTTGTGTAAGTAGGGGAGCATCCTGCTTCACGAATTTACCAAGCTTAGAACATTTTAAGCAAGCCTCGGACCTATGGGAGTAACAGAGTTCCACTCCAATTTGACAGGTGAGGGACTCCTTGGAAACAACTTGGCGAATGAAATGGAATTTCGTGGGGAGCTACAAATATTAATGGGGCTTATGGGGGAAAGAAAGTAGAACTGGCTGAGTCAGCAAAGAGGATGCATCTGGATGTGCTAGGAGTAAGTGATATTCAGGTAAGGGGAGATAACGAGGAAGAGATAGGAGATTATAATGTGTACTTGACGGGTATTAAAAAGGGAAGGGCAGAGTCTGGGGTAGGGCTGTTTATCAGGAATACTATTGCATGCAACATTGTTTCTGTTAGGCACGTAAATGAGCGAATGATGTGGGTAGATTTGCCAGTTGGAGGAATTCTCTCAGTGTATTATACCCTATAAGAGCCTAAATGAATGGGTAAGTCAGATGGGTATGGGGGTTCTATAACTTACCTATTATTTCTGTCCTGATTGGACCACCAACAGCCGAAAAGCTCATGTACAGTCCTGTGGCCTCAAATATATAACTAAAAGGATCTTAAAGATCTAATTGGACAGGAATTTGCGTTGATTTGTGAGTAAATGAGGAACAACTTGTGATATAAGAATTTAATAAAAGAAAGCACAAAGTAAAAGATGTTGAAAACTCAATTTACGTAATACAATGCACTGAAAAGCAGGTGTGGTAAATGCCAATAGGTGGCATTTAAATAAACAACACATTTCGTTGACGAGATATTGCTTTAAATTCTGAGATCTATGATAAATGTGAACAGGCCCTAGGTGTGCAACACCATGGCATAAATTAAATACGTTGTAGTGTTAGGACTAGTAGCGCTTCAGACTTATAATTAACACTAGTAAATCCCCTCGCGTACGGGATGTATATACAAATGTACATAAAACAGGATTTAATTATTCCCACCAAAATCACTGAGATTACTGTGACCCTGACCCCATGAACAAAGATGGGTTTGTATCCTCAACCACTAGTAACTTGCATGTTACATCACTTTCTAAATGACAAACATAAGACAATACAACACACGTAATCAATACAAATAAGAACACACAATGATGCACACAGAAAGACATCCAAATCTGTCACCTGAAATAAAAGCACATAAAAAGGGAAAGCAAATGTTTCACATGCAAACTTCTTGAATGAAGGGTCTCCCCTGCCTGGTATGTCGGCTGTGTCATTGACTGCTGGGGCAGTGGAGTGAGAAGTTTGCCTCGACCAACAAAAAAATTTGTAAACAAACACTTCTACTTGACCGAGTTCCACACTCAGCTGACGCCGTCTCGACAAGAAGGGGACTTCAAATCTTCTGCTCCTACAAGAGCAGGTATACATGGGCTAGCAAAGCCATTCCCTGACACACAAGGGATTATTATTTTTCATAAATATAAAGGCTTAAGCGCCTGACCCCTTCTCGGGTCTATTTCATTAAATAACAGTGCTTTCAAGCTTCCATTCATCATAAACGGTATGGATTATCTTCCACACTGCGTAACATTTCGTCCTTAAGTCCCAGGTTCAATTTGAGTGCATAGTAGTGGAAAACTCTGTCGGAAATGTAGATAATCCTTCTGTTTCGACGTTGCAACAGCCTGCACACAGCATAGCCCAAGTCACTGAAAATCATGCATGCAAAATCGTGCAAATCCTGACATTAAATTAACTAATATTTTTACTACTTAAAGTAGCAGAACTTTCCATTTTGAAGACAGTTATGGTTCAACTGATTATATTAACATGCATAAAGAATAAACTGCAATATTACCCTAGTGACAATTCTACATTATACCTATTTCCCTCATTTCCCGTAAATCATAGGTAACAATACAATTCCCAAATGCAATAGTCCTGTGGAAATTAACTGTTCATCAGTAGGGCTTAATCAACATCTTAAGTCTATTACAAGGATGCCAGAGGGGCTTAACTGACATCTTATCTGCATAATTAAGTACTGTAAACAGCTATCTGCGAAATCATTACTATCCCTAACACATGCCAAAAGCCTGTCCACTTATCTCATGGCTGATGACCCCTTTGCTTCCTCTGTCTGGACATGCTACACCTTTTTAGTCCATCATGATGAAGATGTCGTCCTGGGTTGATCCTCTTGATCCCGTCTCCAAGGATGGCTCCAATGTGAGGTCATCTTCTTGAGGTAAAGGTAGGAAGGTCTCGTATTTTATCAGCTCTTGAAATCGACACAGATTTTCACTGCAGTGAAATGCCTAATAGGTTGATAGCACTGTGCTACAGATACTCCTATTCACTCTCACAGGCATAAGATCAGTTAATGGCGATCTGCAAAACTAATTATCATTGTTCTCCGTTGACTGCTTAACCCCACGCGAACTTGCGTATGGAATAACTTCAACTGTATACTGTAGTCTGTTGAACAAAATTGTTATTACCTCCTGCTCAACTACACACACAGATTATTCTAGCGGTAATAATATTAATTGCTCATGTGTATATCTCCTGCTATACCTCACATTGTTTTATATTTACATGGTTTGCCCATACCGCTTCTATAATGAAGTCTATGCATACAGCATTATCTCTGGTCAAATAGTTATATACTCACGATCACACTGTAAAGTGTCTGAATGTAATCGTTCGATTGAACTCGTCTCTAATAACTTTATAAATGACATATCAGCCGAATAAATCTGTATGCAGCCACACTAAAGTAAGCAGAGTCTTTGTCCTATGCAAAGTTTTGCAATTTCTCTAATAAACGCACATACTCATGACACGCACAGAAGTAAATCTTGCTACAGAATGAGATACCTCCCTCCAGATCACCCAGTTCTTACAGGGACCATCAAGGCAAGCCACAGTATGGGACTCACCAGGAAACACTCTTAAGATTGGTATGTGGGTACTTGATTGTTTCCCACTGTGTGCACGCTAATGCTGTATTATAGAATTCACTACTTATTACTGTCATAAGACACATCATAATGTTTCAAAAATTCTGAGGATCATTACTATCGTCTTCTCTTCTCTAAGAACCCTCAGGGAGAGTAGATATGGCTCGATTCCCTAGAAGTGACAAACCTGTTTTGTGGTTCCCCAAACAAAATTCACATATTCCTGTCCTACTTTGACAAAATTCTCTCTCACACACATACGATGCCACACCCATTGTAGCGGACTACAGCCCAGCTCTTGCGCCCAATAGGGCTTCGTGCCAATAATCATTGTGTCCCATTGTGTAATACTATAATTGTGCTAAATATCATCTTTCTCACCACGGACAGTATGGTTCAGTATTCACCATGTGAGGGTGCAAATGAGGATGAAATTGACAATTTTTATGAAGCATTGAGTGACATCGTAGTCAGGGTCAATAGCAAGGATAAGATAGTGCTAATGGGTGCTTTTAGTACGAGACTGGAAATAGAACTGAAGGATAAGAGAGGGTGATTGGTAAATGTGGGGAAGATAATATGGAAGCTAATGGGAATGGAGAGGGTTTGCTGGACTTTTGTATTAGTATGGGTTTAGCAGTTACGAATACATTCTTCAAGCATAAGGCTTGCTACACATGGGAGGCTAGGGGTACCAGGTCCATACACAATATCTTAACCGACTTCGAATTCAGGAAGTCTGTTAGGAATGTACAGGTTTTTTGGGGGAATTTTTTGATGATACAGTCCACTATCTGATCTGTAGTGAACTAATTATCTCTACACCTAGGATAGAGAAAGTGAAATCTGTCCGCAAATTAATAAGGGTAGAGTATCTCCAGGACAAGGAAATCGGACAGAAATACATGGATGTGATTAGTGAGAAGTTTTGAACAGTGGACAGTAAGCAGGTTCAGGATGTAGAAAGAGAATGGGTGGCATACAGGGATGCTGTAGAAGAAACAGCAAGGGAATGCCTAGGAACGACTGTGTGTAATGATGGAAAAAAGCTAACATCGTGGTGGAATGATTAAGTGAGAGCAAGTTGTAAACGTAAAAAGAAGGCGTATCAGAAATGGCTCCAAACAAGGGCCGAGGCAGACAGGGAATTGTACTAGATGAAAGATACAGAACAAAACAAATAGTTGTTGAATCCAAAAAGAAGTCCTGAGAAGATTTTGGTAATAACCTGGAAAGGCTAGGTTAAGTAGCAGGGAAACCTTTCTGGACAGTAATAAAGAATCGTAGGAAGGGAGGGGAAAAAAGAAATGAACAGTGTTTTGGTTCAGATAAACTTATAATAAATCCAGGGAATCATTGAGCAGGTGGAGGGAATTTTAGAAAAACTTCTCAATGTTAAAGGAAATTTTCCTGGTGGTGTCGTGAATAACCAAGCTCATGGTGAGGAGGAAAATTGTGTTGGTGAAATTATGCTTGAGGAAGTGGAAAGGAAGGTAAATAAACTCCATTGTCATAAAGCAGCAGGAATAGATGAAATTAGACCTGAAATGGTGAAGTATAGTGGGAAGGCAGGGATGAAATGGATTCTTAGAATAATAATATTAGCATAGAATGTTGGTAAGGTACATTCAGATTGGACAAAAGCAGCCATTGCACTTATCTATAAGCAAGGGAACAGGAAGGATTGCAACAACTATCGAGGCAAAATATTCACTGGCACCTTGGAAGGAAGGGTGCAATTGGTGGTTGAGAGGAAGTTGGATGAAAACCAGTGTGTTTTCAGTCCACAGAGGGGCTGTCAGGATCAGATTTTCAGTATGCACCAGGTAATTGCAAAATGTTACAAGAAGAATAGACAGTTGTGTTCATGTTTCGTAGTTCTAGAGAAAGCATATGACAGGGTACCGAGGGAAGAGATGTTTGCCATACTGGGTGACTACGGAATTAAGGGTAGATTATTAAAATCAATCAAAGGCATTTATGTTGACAATGGGGCTTCGGTGAGAATTGATGGTAGAATGAGTTCTTGGTTCAGGGTACTTACAGGGGTTAGACAAGGCTGTAATCCTTCACCTTTGCTGTTCGTAGTTTACATGGATCATCTGCTGAAAGGTATAAAGTGACAGGAAGGTATTCAGTTTGGTGGAAATGTAGTAAGCAGTCTGGCCTATGCTGATGACTTGGTCTTAATGGCAGATTGTGCCAAAAGCCTGCAGTCTAATATTTTGGAACTTGAAAATAGGTGCAATGAGTATGGTATGAAAATGAGTCTTTCGAAGACTAAATTGATGTCATTATGTAAGAAATTCAGCAGAATTGAATATCAGATTGGTGATACAAAGCTGGAACAAGTAGATAATGTTAAGTATTTAGGTTGTGTGTTCTCCCAGAATGGTGATATAGTGAGATTGAATCAAGGTGTAGTAAAGCTAATGCAGTGAGCTCGCAGTTACTATCTTTACATCGGTCTGTTTTCAGACAAACTTTGCGTTACGGGAGCGAAAGCTGGATGGACTCAGGATATCTTATTCATAATTTAGAAATAACAAACATGAAAGTAGCGAGAATGATTACTGGTACAAACAGGTGGGAACAATGGCAGGAGGGTACTGAGAATGAGAAGATAAAGGCTAAATTAGTAATGATCTTGATGGGTGAAGCTGTACGCATAAACCAGCTTTGATGGTGGGGTCATGTGAGGCGAATGGAGGACGGTAGGTTACCTAGGAGAACAATGGAGTCTGTTATGGAGGTTAAGAGAAGTAGAGGGAGACCAAGACGACGATGGTTAGACTCAGTTTCTAACGATTTTAAGATAAGAGGTATAGAACTAATTGAGGACTGTGGTGACGTTTAGTAAATTCATAGAGGCTTGCAGACTGAACACTGTAAGGCATAACGGTCGATAATGATTATTTATGTATGCAACAATCTTCCATGTTGCACACACAGACTGACTAAAATATGGAAAACCCGGACTGGTTACCGAATGCACCTGTTCCTCGCCCATAATAGCATTGTCTGGAAGTTCATAGCAGCACAAACGGCTTGGTTGGGAGGATGGTTGAAAAGAATGGTGGGCACTGTAAAGCAATCTCTGCGAAAGATTCTGGGCAGGCTAGACTTTCAGGGGAGCAGTTGAACACCATGCTAATTAACATTGAAACCAATGTCAACTCAAGGCCTGTTACTCAAGTAGAAGATTGTTCAGCACCGACTCCAGCACATTTTCTAGTTGGGGAGAGCCTCGTTACCATAGCCATGGAATCCAATCCCACAGTGTATCAAAACCTGACCAAGGAGTTTTGTTTAAACCAGAAACTTATCGGTGCTTTTTGGAAATGGTGGACAAAAGAGTACTTGCTAGAACCATGAAGGTGATTTACCCCACAGAAAATGTATTGAATCCTGTCCTGGTGATGTTGTTCTGCAACAAGAGAATCTGCGCCCCAGACACTCGTAGAAGAAAGCTAGGACTGAAGCACTGCAGGAGGCGAGGGACATTAGGATAAGAACTGTCATACACCGCACCGCTGATGGGCAAACGCTTTGTTGATCGGTTCAGCTGGTCATCTCCTTCAAAGTCAACCTGGGACGGGAGGATGTCAGGAAACTAGTCTGAATATGTTGGACTTCGCCGCACAACTTGATGGACGATATGTGTAATTCTTATTTATATGTATATTCCTTGTTCTTGTTGTACGTAGGTGGTTTGAAAAGTTCTCGTAATGTACTAAAATTAAGTATCTTACCTCGGTGGAACTGCTTTTATTTTTCAACATAGTCTCCCTGTAGACTAATGCATTTGGTCCAGCGATGTTCCAGTGCCTTGATCCCATCTCGAAAATGAGATTCCTCCAGGCCTGCAAAATACCTCTCCAATTCAGCTGTCAGTTCTTCCCTTGTAGAAAATCAACATCCACTGAGGAAAATTTTCAGCTTGGGGAATAGATGAAAGTCTGATTGGTGCCAAATCAGGTGAATAAGATGGATGTGGCAACAATTCGTATCCCAGTTCAAGTTTTGCCATGGCAATAACACTTGTGTGCGGCGGAACGTTGTCCTGATGAAAGATTACCTTTTTCCTTGCCAAACCAGGCCTTGTTTCGCGTATCTTTTCCTGTAGTTGGTCTAGGAGGTTTGCATAGTATTGCCCCGTAATTGTTTGGCCAGTAGGAAGATAATCTATCAGCAGAATGCCTTTTGCATCCCAGAAAACTGAGGCAATGACCTTTCCAGGCGAATGCACTGCCTTTGCTTTCTTTGGTGGTGGTGAATCAGCATGTTTCCACTGCTTTGACTGCTGTTTTGTCTCTGGGGTATAGTAGTGGGCCCAAGTTTCATCTGTAGTCACAAACCGGCACAAAAAATCTTGTTGGTTGCACTGAAAACGGGCCAGGCTTTGTTCGGACATTTCCAATCTGGTGCGTTTATTGTCCAATGTCAAGAGCCGCGGCACCCATCTTGCGGATAATTTTTTCATTCCCAGTTCTTCGGTTAAAATATAATATACCCATTCAGAAGACATCCCTACAGCTTCAGCAATCTCCCGCACTTTCAGTCGACGATCCTCCATGACCATTTTATGCACTTTTGCGATAAATTCTGGGGTCGTAACACTTTTTGGCCGTCCACTACGCGGATCATCATCCAAGCTCTCCCGACCAAATTTAAACTTGCTGGTCCACTTGGCAACAGTTGAAAATGAAGGAGCAGAGTCCCCCAGTGTGTTCTGAAAGTTGGTATGAATTTCCTTTGCTTTCATACCTTTCTTTACAAAGTATTTAATCACTGCTCGAATCTCAGTTTTTCCATTGTCACAAATCACTACGCGGGAACAACAACAAAGAATTGTCACTACCACACTCCTGCAGCTAGAGCACTGACGCGCCACGTGTTCACTCATAAAGGATGTGTGTTTATTGCGCGGGAACCTTGTTGCTCTAGCACTGACATTTAGCGGTGATTCCGAGAACTTTTCAAACCGTCCTCGTATATCCAACTGTTGTCCCCTTTCTCTAAGGTGTCAGGTATGAAGTAAATTTTCATAGCCTTGCTCAGAGGCATTAGTGAGATTAAATGAATGACATGGTAAATGATAGTAGGAATGGAAAGGGTGAAACCTGGTGCTGGCACATAGCCGACTCCTGTCGAAAAGCACCACAGGGTCTGATCAAGGCTCAACATCCCCATCTGACAGCCGAATTACAATCATCAGTGTCATATGCCCTCACTCCATATTGCATCCATCACTCTGCCCGCTTAAGTGCACCTAAATTGGCTCAGGGCCATGTACAGTCCTTGCGATGGATGGTATTCTGAACTTCGAGGGCAGGAGAAGGGTTGCGGCCAACTACAACGAATGCGATTCAAATGTCTGCTAAAATAAAACATTTATTATCTTTTGATGATGATGGAAAATGAAATAAAATAACCCCCAAATGAATACCAGTGAATATCATAGTCATGACGCAAAATAATACTTCGTGAATTATATTTGATGAAGACAAGACAGAATACAACTATCAAGGATGTCTTTCTCATGATCATGAGCGTGCGGAAGCAAATCAATCAAGCAATCCCTTTTACAGTGAGATTATATTACAAATAAGACAAAAAACAAGTCTGAGTGAGGTCTATGCTATTTCACATGCTTCCCTCTGGAATACACTAGAATATTTCTAAATAAACAATACACAATTACCAAATACCGCAGGTCAGAGATGAACCGAGATATATCAACAAACAAAACAAGTAGCCACTAGGCAAAACTAGTGTCATCCATGAACATATCATTCACACATGGAAAAATATATACAATGAATACAGCTGTGAGGTATTCCTTATGGGTGATCCCACTAAATGCATCTGTCATCGAGATTCAAACACACTGTCTCTGGCAATTGAAGATGGGGGCTGAAATCCCTACTAAAAGTATTTCAAAGGGGTATCCATCACTTATCTTCCTATCCTGTCTTTAATTGAATTAGACTAAGAAAAGGATTTACATTCCACAATGAAACAATTCTAAATGTCCATGAAGTATGTGGCACATCCCTTGCCATGTAAGTCAACAATAAATAACACTTGCTTTACCCTAAGGAAGGGATCGTTCACTTCTCTGCTGTCTGAGGGCTTGCTGTGCACATACAATGCTATCTGGGAAAATATAGCCCTTTTCTTAAAAATATATCTTTAAATCTCATATTCTCTTTTGGGCCTCCACTCACTCAACACATAATTCATCAATGAACGCACGCAATTCAACGAGGCACTGAAGATTCTTATCCATTACATGGATTTCATATTCCATACCAGGAGTCCTGGCTTCACAAACTCCACTTCTCCTTTGACAACCTAATTCTTCCTCATACAGCTGACTCTCACAAGACAGAAACAATAAGGTAGCACAAGAAATTGGTCATCCCTAAGATGGGCACTTAACTATTAATGGGGGTCGTGGTTCAAAACTCTGAAGAATCTCTCCATCACAACATTCAGCAAAAAGGACTTTTCTACATTAAACATATTCACATGCATTTCATACTCATGAAGTTGAGTATCAGTCCATCCCACATAAATATTCCCCTAGAAACTACCGGCACTCACTACTGTGAATCGAAAGTCTAACTACAAACATATACAGTGAAAACCCAAAATAAAAGAATGAACTCCAGTAAAAATCTGTGCATATTTATACAAATTTAAATCACTCAGATTTGATACTAAAAGCTACACTCATGTCATAGGGTTATAGGCACATTTACTCTAAAACCTAGTATTTATTATTTACAGATTAATGTATTTTAAAAATAAAATCCATCACGCTGCATGCCATGCTATAAAATATAGTCATACTCAATCTCTGTCCTTAGGAATGCCTTTGTTCATGTCGGGAGGTCCATATTAATTGGTTCTCAGTTCGACATCCTCTCCTGGTAGACTTCCGTGATGGTCAGATCCCAGCACCTGCTTTTGGACTGTAGATCCATAATCCTGTGGTTCTTGCTTCCAGTCCTATTGCTGCAACACTAAACACACATGAATATGTTCAATCTGAACGTCTCTTTCTAATGCGCACTTTATGACATGGTGTGTATTATTCAGATGTCCCAAGATCAGATTATCAAAATTATGGATTTTAATTAATCGCTTATGTCTAAATAATTTAATTCTTTGTCTTAGTGTCTATTCATGCTTATTGTTATCTCTACGCTCCTGCCTGAGCTAACATTTTTATTACTGAAATATTAAAAAATATAATGAATCGAGCATGAATACATATACCACAATAGGTGAATCATAGGCTGACTTGTATACCTGTGAATCCCTTCAAAATCATAGCTAGGTTTTAAAGTAACTTCTTACATATATAACTCACAATAATAAATAATTTAATATCTCCCCAGCCGGGCTTAGTGGCTCAGACGGTAGAGGCGTTGGCCTTCTGACCCCAACTTGGCAGGTTCAGTCCTGGCTCAGTCCGGTGGTATTTGAAGGTGCTCAAATACGTCAGTCTTATGTCGGTAGACTTACTGGCACGTAAAAGAACTCCTGCGGGACTAAATTTCGGTACCTCATCGTCTCCGAAGACCGAAAAAGTAGTTAGTGGGACGTAAAGCAAATAGCATTATTATTATTATTAATTTAATATCTTAAAACAATCAGTCCGCTCATATTCTACTACACATACCTTCTGTGTTCTGAAAAATATTTACAAGTTCTTCTTTTAGAAGAAGAAAGAGTTCACATGTAGTTTTTATTTAACCTTGAAGAACCATTGACTGATTATTCTCACGTCCCGTTATGGAAATGTCTTCAACCTAAGACCACATACAATTTTTTTTTTAATCCTTCACATGTATAATATTACAACCTTTTACCATTTTAGAACATTAAAGATAATGATTTGGTTAATAGTCTTGCCTTTTATCTCCTCTCTTTTCACATCTGCCTACCTTCTGAAAACAATGACAAAACACATATTTGTTTTTTTATTACTGTTGCTAAAAAAAATTGAACTATGTCAAAAGTATATGGACAGATATATTGAACCCTTTAAGGTCCTTCATAGGATACCTTCCTTATATATTAGTAGATCTGGGATTTTAGGCTCTAAAAAAATTAGTTTTAGGCGCCTAAAATAGGCTTTTAAAACAAGTAAATAGGCTTTTAAAAGAGAAAACAGGCACTTAAAATATGTTTTAAAAATGTGTGGATAGGCAGGAAATAGAGTTTAAAATATTACAATATACACTTAAACTGTAACGTGATACTTTTTTACTTTAACAAACGTGGTATCCCTATTCTTAACCGAAATAACTGCAAAATTAAGACATAATAAAAAAGACATTTATCAAAAACAATATAAAAAGTAATGTGACAAAAAAAGTTATGGATTATATGATATACCATTATCAGTACTGATCTAAAACCTTAATACTAAAATCACTGTACACAATTACAGCACTGTAGGCATCCAATAACGGCATAAACGCGAATGGAGTATGTGTTTATTATTTGTGAGGAACATTCCTACAGTACTTTCATTCGTAGTTTGCTTTACAGTACATAACAATAATCTTCTCCAAATTTTCCACAGTCAGGCTGTGTCTTTTGTCTGTTAAAATCATTTTGAAAGCAGAAAAAGTGCGCTCCACACTCACAGATGTTAGAGGGGCATAGGAAAATTTATCTACATTTTTCAATTCAATTTCACTTGGTAAGTCTACCTTTTCCCCATCCATTACCTGAGGTACCCTTTTCAGCACTGAATAACCTGAGTTCTTCTGCAGTACACTAGACCACTTGTCTCTTATTTTGTCCCCTACCTTGCCCCTAGCACTTTGTATGTTATTCTCAGCTTCCTCAATTACAGAAAATTGCTGTTTGAGACTGTTTCCTTTTTCCTCCATTTTTGTAATGGTGACTGGAAGAAATAAAAAATTTGCCTGAATATACGCAATGTCTCTCTGAACACTGGAACAATCATTTAACAGCTCTTTGACAGACGACACACATGCAGAGTTGTCCGTTAAAGGCAAATTGTCTATCACAGTCTTGATTTCCTCAAGATGATCTGCATAATACAGGGCAGCTTCCATCCAGGAACCCCAACGGGTGATGATTGGCTGTGGTGGAAGGGGAATAGAGGGGATTTTCTCTCGAAAGATGGCTATTCTTGATGGAGCCTTACAGAACACTTTCTTCATTGTTGAAATGAGAGTATTTACTGCAGGAAACTCGGCCCTAACTGTTTCTGCGAGTCTATGCAAGGCATGGGCCATGCAAGTAACATGAATTAAAGAAGGATAGAAAGTTTTGAGGAGAGGTGCAGTGGCAGTCATGTAGGAAGCAGCATCGGAGACAAGGAGAAGGACTTTAGAATCATCAACACTCCCAGGATACAAAAATTGCAACCCCTTGTTGATGAAGTATGCAGTGCTTTGACTATTGACTTTCTCAAGCTGTTTAGAGCAAAGAAGGTGAGCGGTAGATGCCTGATTGGGTTCCAGTTTTCCTACTATAAGGTTAACAATGTACCTGCCCACAGAGTCGGTGGTTTCGTCCACACACAACCATATGCAAGACTCCCCAATATCCTCCCTGATTGACAAAATGACCTCATTGTAACAAATATCTAAGTAGTTCTTCTTTAATGTAGATGCTGATGGGATGTGCTGCTTGGTGTATTTCTCTAAAAAATCTCTGAAAACCGGATTATGCACAGCATTCCAGGGGATATTTGCTGCAACTAGGGCTCTACACATATCAGCATAGAAACCATTATGGGTTGTAGGAGATATAGTTTGTGTGAGCAGAGTCTGTCTAATGTTACTTTTCATGGCTGCTTTCGCTTTGTGACTGGCAGTATCTGCATGCTGCTGAAGGTGGCATTTTTTCTCATGTGAAATCTAAAACACAATAAAGTGATGTCAATTAGAGACTAAGATGAGGAATAGAAAAGGTGAGCTATTGAATAAAATTTGTAACTTTGTACTATTTAAATTAAGCCATTATTACTCTAAAGTTAATTAAGAACAAGAACACTACAGTCCCCGAAGGGCCTTGGCTTTCAATAACGGTTGCTGCCCAGTTCATGGCCTGCAGATAATGGGTGGAGTGTGGTCAGCACGATACATCCCTCAGCCGTATTGCCTTGCCTCCGTGACCCCTGCCCACTGTAGCTTCTCAATTGTCCTCACGATGCTGGGTCAACACCGTTCCAGACCTCATAGATTTCTAAATTACTGCCGGTACTAGAAATCGAACCCAGGTCGTCTGGACTAGGTCTCTACAATTAATTAGAGGAGCCAATATCAAAACCTTAGTTTTAGATTAATATGAAATTTACGATATATGTACATACCTGTTTATTGCAGTACTGGCAGAAAATAATCTTGCCATCAAAAGTCATCCCTGGAAATTGTACAAGCCATTGTTGTATAAGTGCACTCTTAGATGATTTTGTTTTAGGCATGATGAACTATATTCACTTAAACAAATGTTCTTTCACTGGAGACTTGACACAGAATGTCCCTTCTTACTACCTGCTCCTTGTTCTTCCTAGATAATCTCCCCCCTCTCACCCCGTCACTCGACACAGTACGTCCTTTACTACCTGCTCGTTGTTCTTCTGAGCTAATCCTCCACCTCCACCCTTCACTCAGCATTCCTTTGGTGACAGTTGTCTGGGAAGAGCACATTTCTGTGAAAAACCCACCCTCTCCTGTTCTGCTCGTTCCAGGATGTCCATTGTGTGATTGTAAAAATTATAGAAGTTGAATTTTATTTTAAATGTAGAAAATGGGCATTTTTAGGCACTAAAATAGTAAAATAGGCTCTAAAGGTCCAAATAGGCATTTTAGGGCACTATAAAACTCTGTTAATGTAAGGTATTTATCATGAAACGTCAACATATTTTTTAAAAATCATGTTATTTCGTAAGGAACGAAGTAGGCATTTGCCTTAAAATCCCAGGTCTACTGTACATATTAGCAAATCGGCATGAGATCTTTCTCTTGTGTCGTCTATGGGTTCTTCGTCACTTGCTTAGCTAAGAGGCGGGTTTCAGTAATTTAAACTATCTACGAAATGACAGGAGTTGAGTCAAAAGAAATTTATATTTATTCATTATTGACGATGAGATTGAAGAAACTTGTGACATTATCCCTAAACAATGAACTCAGTTTTGTCTATTTAAAAAAATTACAATAATAACGATGCCTGAGGGGCATCCTTTCTAGAAACCACTGTCTTAATTTAAGAATGAAATAATGAAAGTCTGGAGATTCTTAAGATTGGTTTCCATGGGAGACTGTATGTACTACCATAATGATTCGTGATGATCCAGCCCCTGTAGCATGAGCTCTGGATTCTTGGTATAATTAAGGCAGTCCAATCGGTATGTGCCACGCAGTGGTGATACGGCATGGCCCCTTAATTGAATCAATGTGACCTGCGACTATGTCATGGACCAACATCTAACTTTGTGATTTACGTTAAAGCCATTGTGGATGATGACCACAAGGAAAATGATGCTATGATGGCAGATGGCCCTAATCTAAGTCACTGAAGTTGATGACCCTGTGACCATCCAAATTTCTAAGCTGAAGGCTGAACACAATTAAGTTACAGTAGTTGATGACCAAGGTTTCCACATTAATAAATCTCCTGCACATCTGATGCTCAACAAATCAAAATAAACAATAACAACAACAACAACAACAAACGCTTACAACAATTGTGGCAGTAAAGTCCCTTTGCCATCAGACTTGGCCCTTTAATTGTTACATTAATAAGTTGAAATTTCCCAGCAAATAAAACTAAGATTTCCAGAGTACATTTTCAAGTTAGGCACTTGATTTTAAGCTAATTCTCAAATAAATTTCACTGAATTAAATAAATTAATGAATGAAGTAGTTTCATTATCCTAATTAACAACAAATTTTATCTACCCCGGACAAAATCTTGATCTAATATTGTTTTATGCTCATACTTTTCTTCATCACCGCTGGAAAACTGGATACATTGTCATAAAGTACTATCTATATATATAAAATAAGAGTTTTGTCTGTACATTGCTCTGAATTTGAAAAGAATGGTATTTCTGTATCGCTTATGTCCACAGTAACAAGAAAATGCAGTTTTTACTTTTCCGTAATGTATGTCTGTATGTATGTATGTATGTATGTATATACACGCATCACGAGAAAACAGCTGAAGAGAATTTAATAAAAATTGGTATGTAGAGTCGGGGGATGAGCCGCTACAATCTAGGCTATAAATTATTTTATTCACGCTGAGTGAAATGGTAGTTTAGGGGAAGGCCTAAAATTCAATTCTCAAATATTTATATTATTAGCGGTCATATCGATAAATACTACACAACTAAAGTTATGTAGAATTAAATTTCTGATCATTTACGTCTTATGCATTTTTACCATACCGGCTATGATAAGAGAGATATTCATGAATTTGGATTTTAGTTGCTAAGTCCATATCAACACCGAGCCCCGGCAAAATTGGTAAACAGAATTTAATGAAAATCGGTATATAGAGTCGGGGAATAAGAAACTACAGTTTAAGCTATAAACAATGTTATTCACCCTGGGTGAAATGGTAGTTTCGGGGAAGGCACCTAAAATTTAATTTTTAAATACCTATGTTCTTGGTCCTATGGAAAAGTACTAAATAACAAAAGTTATAGAGAATATAATTTCCGATCATTTATGTTTTATTCAGTTTTACCGTACTGACTATGATAAGAGTGGTATTTCAGAACCAGAAGACAATTAATAATGTGACGGCCTACAATATCGAAAACGCGTAACATAGATCAACAATAACATTACACTGACCGTTGTTTGTTGTAATGTACTTTGTCTCTTATGCTGACATTCAACTCCGATAGATGGGATTACTGCTGCATACCGAGTATAACAGCCTAACTGAATATTGGCGGGAAACAGCTGAGGAGATAGATAACTTTCTTCTTTAGCATGCCGATCCTCTGGTTCATACATTTTCTTATACTGTTGTTATGTAACATACTGGTTCATCATAGTATGCCAGCTATTCGATACCTACTCTGACGCGCTGTTTTGAATGAGCAGTGTGCACACTTAAGTCAGAGGCTCAGTTAGTAGTAGTAGTAGTAGTATGAACTGGTCTGGAATTACAGTTTAGTCCTATTCCAAATTATAGTACCAGAATTAACTAAATAACTCAAAATTCAACCTTAAAAAGAGCCGTTTCTTAGAAAAGGCTTCTTCCTCTTCACTTTCATTAAATCCACATTAATTTTATTCCAAATTAGCAGCGAAGATGTGGTTTCTTCTCTGGCTTGGAGGGAAAATTGCCTCCACGTCAGATAGTTCTTTTCCCCGCCAGTGTAGTGAATTGAGATTTTTCGACTCATCGGGTACTCCCAGGAAGCCGATAGGTAAAAGGGCATAGTTTTTACCCTGGGACTATCTACTACTTGAACACACACACACACGCCGAAAAAAGGACGAAGATTGTTCATGGATCACGGATGTCTAGCGTCTTGGTCATTCCAGCTCTGTAGCTTTGGACTGTTAGTTCTGCTGCATAGTACTGTTCGTTAAAAGTGAAAAAATGTGTGGTTTTTCATTTGATCGAGTATTTCATATGAAGGCATTGCTTTTAATTGCGCCATTCCTACCGACGTCATTGTAATGACCCATGTTCATTTCAGTTGGGAAAACCACTAAGAGAGTCTTTCTGAGAATCTATAAAGGCAGGCGGTGAAAATGGTTTTCCGTGGTTTCCCATTTTCACACCAGGCAAATGCTGGGGCTGTACCTTAATTAAGGCCACGGCTGCTTCCTTCCAACTCCTAGGCCTTTCCTATCCCATCATCACCATAAGACCTATCTGTGTCGGTGCGACGTAAAGCCCCTAGCAAAAAAAAAAAAAAAAGGCAGGCGGAGAGTGAGTGTCTGCCATTATAATGAAAACTCCCCAACCTGATTGTGACTGAGGGTAGGCAAGGTGGCCTACCATTACAATGAAAATTCCCTAACCCAGTCTTAATATGAGAAAAGACGTTGGTGACTTGCCCGTCGTGCTTCTAGGGCAACGTTAAGAGATATGCAACTTAATACAATCTTGCTCACAATGTTTACACTACCTAACCTAGAATTCTGTATAAAATTTAGAATTCCGTAGCGAAGCACGGGTACATCAGCTAGGATAATCCTCACATTAAATTCTATAATCTGCATAAATTTACACACAACGCAAAATAAAACAACCCATGTCACATCACTTATAACGCCTATGGTTATCCCTTGGACTAATTCTGGCACCTCCTTCGATATCGTTTCAGATTGATGAGACTGAAATGTAGTAATGCACCTCCCCCAACTCTAGGATGGATGGACTACTGTACCTCAGTGTGCTCCACAAGCATGACCTCCTATCACAAAACCTACATTGTGCCTTGGGAACCAACAACAACACAACACATCACCCATCACAAACTCTATGGATTGACAGGTATTATGACATTCAAATAAAACTTTGTATAACCCTCAACAGCATCAGACAACATCACTACCGATTCTCAAATTGACATCCCTGAAAATGGTTATTTCCAACACCTCATACTCATTTCCGTCGCTTCGATAATGAATTCAAGTTTCTACTAAAACGAGTTTCTTCTAAATAACGAAATCAAATTCCAAACATTTTACTGCAAATGATAAATCTCGGTTACAGTTTCTTTCTAGCAGTAAGCTGGCTCGACCACCTAACAGCTGGCTGGAATAACGGAAACACAAGATCTCCCCCGTTATCTCTGAACAAAACACACATGCCATCTGAACTTGTATCAAACAGAAACCTCGCCTCACTGGCAATTCACATGAACTATAATTCTTGACCCACATAGATTATGCGAAGAGATTTAATTTAAAACGTCACTCAAATATTCTCATCCATCACAGTCCTACGGTTTCACGTGGAATCCTAGCTATGGATTGACCCTATTTCCATCTCATTAAATTATACAAAATAGCTCCTTGGCTTTTCTACACTGAAAATCCCGGCATCAGCACTACAAAATTTTAACGACCTGATCCACATTCCTTCCTTCCTTCCCATTTTCGCAAGACTTCAAACACTCGCTACCACAAATTCTCTACACGACAATAATATGGAATATCTCTCTTGGGTCACCTACAATGCTGCTACATAAAACACTGTGTGACAACCATCACTCCTCGCATTATCTGAGATAATATTTCCAAACCGAAACTCACAACTTACAAAATTTTTCTGTTTTCCTCTCATCAATTCTATACAGATTTCAACAGGCTTTGGAATAGCAATCCCCTGTAACAAATTTTACCAGTCTCGCCTCGTAACTTCCTGTTACAATATTTACGCTGCCGAACACAACGGTGTGCCTTCTGCGCCCGCTGACAGTCCACAATTACCGCGCACTCGCTCTGAATGATAAACCCCAGATTTACACTTACGTGAATTTCATCCTTACAGTAAACAGAATTTTATGATAAATTAATGTCTTTACTTTGGCAAACCACAAACATAGAAAAATAAACGTACGGAAATGATACTTTGCTTTAGACATTACATTCGTTTCTCAACCATCAATTTTACTACTATACAACACTTCACATGCTAGTTTTGTAACTTCCTGATTATCCAAGAAACATTAAAAGAAATGACCTTTTGTCATATTCCTGACATTTTTACGAAATAAAAGAGTGACCAAAATGCGTCACAGATACACACAAAAAAAAAGGTGACGTCGTGAAATAAATAAAAGCACTTTATAAAGGTTGTAATTCACATACCTGTAGTCGTACGTCATCTCTCATCAGAACAGGCACACCAGCCTATTTTATTCTTTATTTAGCCATCTCAACAGATAGTGGCTTTACAAAACATATTTTTCCCTTCTCTGTCTTTGTTATCATGAAAATAATAACATAATGACATAAACAAAAAAATGCCCTTCACACGTTCTCTTCTTCGCGAACTGAACACGTTCGTCAAAACACCGATCTGCACACGCAAACAGGGTTAAATAAATAAGTATTGGTTAATTTAATTGCAGGACTTTGGCATTACAATGACCGTCTGTTGCCTTGATATGAATTTACCTGACGGTTCCACATGGGAATACCCTCAACTTGACTGACAATCTTTCTCCACGTGGAGGTGATATTATATAGCCACCTTTGGCCAAACTGCCCTTCCAGTGGGAACTTCATATACACAGCCAATTTTTTCTGATCTTCTGAGTAGTCACTTCAAATTCTCTGAACACAATGCGGGGTTGCAAAATGGCACATCGTTCTTTTATAACATTTACTCCCACTCTCATGCCATCTGCATTTACTGCCAAAAATTTACAGACTTACGTGACACAGTTTTTTTAGTTTAGTAGCGGTGTTAAGTGTTTATCTAAACCAACGGAATTGTTAAATTACCTTATAAGCTAGACACTATATTTGATCAATGTAACAGAGTTCGAATGAACAGGCGCGTCTTTCGACAAATTTCCATCTGGAGCTATTTAGCGGTCTAATGTCTTTACCTTTAATAACCATTTTGTTTCACTTACAATTTCCTGACGTTTACTATGGCAGTTTCGTTGCCAACTCTTCTTAAAATGTACTTTTTATTAGAAAAATAGTAGGTTCGAATCCCACTATTGGCAGCCCTGAAGATGGTTTTCCGTGGTTTCCCATTTTCACACCAGGCAAATGCTGGGGCTGTACCTTAATTAAGGCCACGGCCGCTTCCTTCCAACTCCTAGGCCTTTCCTATCCCATAAAACCTATCTGTGTCGGTGCGACGTAAAGCCCCTAGCAAAAAAAAAAAAAGAAAAAAAAGAAGAAAAATAGTCCCGACATATCCCTGCACATTCTACACGTGCGGGTGACATGAATCACCACGTGTTTCTCCACATGCCGTCTCTGGTCAGAGATAAAAAATGTAGCTAGAACTCATGGCTTGTAATTTATATGGGGACCTCATGTAATGACTTTAGGACTCTGGCTCCTTATGACTCAAAGGCCATGGGTTCAATATATATTGCCCATTATTATACAAATACCATACATTCAGAGTAGAATATGAGCACATATACATTTGCATAACATAGAATCCAAAATAAATACATCTATTCAGCTAAGTTGTTCACCTTAAACTTCTTAGGATCAGTTAAAGATATGAATATTCTGTTTTCAAATTCTTAAATTGTATTTAGAGACTCATAAAATACTGTCCAATTTGTTTCATTCACACTGAGAAACCGGTAGCAACTTTCGTTTCTTAAATGGGACTGTCTATCTGTGTCGGTGCGACGTAAAGCAAATAACAAAATAATAATAATAATAATAATAATAATAATAATAATAATAATAATAAAAAATAATGGGGCTGAACTAATTTCATCCAATAGAACAACTAAGAATCAAGCGACAAGTTCAATTATGTGGTTATTTTGCAAATGTGCAGGCATTAGACAAAACGCATTGCACTACTCTCTGTGATGCTGTGTGACTCGCGCCTTGTTGACAAACACACATACCTCTCAACAATGTAAATTTCCCTGCATGATAGAGGTGATTAAAAAGAAGAAATGAAGCAATACTCCCAAAAAATAAAAATACCTGAACCATATTTTCTAAATGCTAGCATACCAGCGGTAATTTATTCTTAACTACGACCACTGCCAGGTGTAAGTACATCTATCTTACATGTTGGCTTTAAGGAGGATCAAAGAGCCCAACAATAACGTTCTCCGTTAATTTTCGCATCCATTTTTTTTCCAATGATCCAGTCATTCAATGGGTTTTGAAGTTGTTGATTTCACTTCATATACTGTGTACTCATGAGAAGGACAATAAAGCAATTGAAGTATTGCATTTCCACTGTGTATATCTCATCTCTTTCTGATTCAATGTCAATGAAACAAAAGTTTTGTACCTCCGAAATGCTGTACATTATACTATTGTTTCTTGGAGCCCGCTCAAGATAAGTACGAGTTATATCCACTAAACCACAGACCGAATTGCCAAGGTCCTTCGCAAGCACAATATCAAAACCATGTTTGGCACCATCACCAATATTGCTCACAGTTTAGGTAAAAACAAGGACAAATTGTTCCCACTATTACACCCTGCGGTGTACAAAATTCCCCATACTTGTGGCAAGGTATACATCAAAATCAAAATCTCTTTATTTGCAAATGAGGTGTCTACCTCGGTGGCAAATAGTACACTAAAATACATTGTCAGCACTAAATTTTAAATTAACAGAAGAAGAAGAAAATTTTCCTAGAATACAATATTATACAATTTATGCTAACAATTTTTTCTATTAAACACACACCTCATCCTTAATAAATTTATATTGTTTACAAAATTCTACTTATAATACTTTCAAACATAGTCAACTCATATACAGTATGTGGAATTACTTCAAATAATACTATACAACCGGTATAAGATTAAAATTTACATCGCATTTATTTACTTACTTATTTTTTACTCATTTTGGAACCTAAGTATCATAACGACCTGCTGCGTCTTAACCAGAGTCCCTTTTGCCACCACTTTTCAGAGTTCCTGAAGGGCCTTCACATGTACCGTAGCAGTCCCAAGGCCCTCGAGGTCCCCACTGTACTTCACCCCTACAGACAGTCCCCTACTTTGGCTGTCCAAACTCCATAGACCAGGGGATGGAATTAATTTAATCACACACATTTTTTATTTACAATAACCTGCACTGGTCGAATGTCCTCTAACATTTCATTTATTTTCTCTGTTGCTGTTTATTCTCTTCTTGAATATCTGTACAGATTTTGGAAAAGGATCAAACACTACCCCTGGTAAACTGTTCCACTCCTTCACACCCTTCCCAATGAATGAAAATTTACCCCAATCGCTTCTGCTAAAATTCCTTCTAATTTTATACTTGTGGTCAGTTCTGCCGATATAATTATTTTCCAACTGAAGCCTCTCACGGATTTCTCCTCATGCTTCTCCTGTATAGGCTCTGTATAATCCTATAAGTCTAGTTTTCTCCCTTCTCTTACTTAAAGTTTCCCACCCAAGTTCCTCTAACATTTCTGATACACTACTTTTTCTCCTGAAATCCCCTGTTACAAATCTGGCTGCTTTTCTCTGCACACTATCTATTTCTTTTATTAGGTATTCTTGGTGAGGATCCCAAACATTGTTTGCATACTCCAATAATGGATGAACCATACTTAAGTAACTTTTTTCTTTTAATTCTTTGTTGCATCCTTTAAGTACCCTCATTAAGACATGTAACGATCTGTATGCTTTCCCAACAATGTCATCAACATTCCGGTTCATTAGGACTCGCGTTAAGGAACACCAAAGAAATATTTGTCTGAACCAGCCAGACAAATCAGCAATAGCTGAGCACACCCTAACCTCGGGGTCATGATCTCATGTTCCAAGATGTTTGAGCTCTTACCCACACTGGACACTATAGGTCGATGATTATATGGGAAGCTGTGGAAATTCATAGAAATCCTAACAATTTCAACAGGGACACTGGCTATCAATTAAGCAATACGTGGTTGCCAGCCATTTAGGATTTACATAGGTAGTTCTCTTCCCTGTCCTTTCTGTATTATTTCGTTTTGGTGTTTCGCAAATTTGTACGTTCCTCATGACCAGATGTTTCATTCCAGGGTTTGTCAGTGTCATGCTTTCATATGTGTGTACACCAGTTAAAACCCCCTCCTCCCCCCCAGACCAGAAATTCAGTTTCGAATGCTAGCACTGTACGGTTAACCATCTGGTGACGAAATGAACGTACCACTTTCACTTCTATTTAACTATCGTCAAACCTTCTTTATTGCATGAAGATAATCCCAAAAATAAGGTCTCCTATTTTTTTTTAAATAAATACATAGACCTGTTTATTTCTACAATGGTTTGCATCATTTTACGGCTTGAACCCTTAGCTATTTTTCTACATAATCACCCTTTCGGTCGATGATTTTTGTAGACTCTGTGACAGTTTTTGTATGCCGATATCATAACAGCTCGCCGCCATGCTGTTCAAGAAGTGTGGTCTTCAGTCAGCATGCATGGCACCCATCTTGCGCACACCTTCCGGTATTTCAACTTTTCCATTAAAATTCTATGAGCCGCGCTTCGGGAAACCTCAGGAACCACTGTGCAGAGTTCATCTAGGGTGATCCGCCGATCTTCACGCATGATTTGCTCAACCTTCACTACTGACTCGACGGAAATTGACGGTCTCCTGCTCCTTTGTTCATCAAGTGGCAATGGATTTCAATCTGTTCGGTATCTTTTGCATTAAAAAATCAAATAACTGCGCGCACATCGCACTTGGCAGTAACATCCAACAGGAGCTCCATTCTCAACGGCTGCCAAGCCATGACTGAGTGCCTCAATGCGGCATGTGCATGTTTATATGCGAGCGTGGGGAACACACTTCACAATATTGTGACCAGCAGCCACACAAGCAGAGTTCTGTATTTATAAAAAATAGGAGACTGTATTTTTGGGATTACCCTCGTAGAATTCTTCCTCGTGAACAGTCGAGATTTTCTTCTAAAGATGCAGAGCAAACTTCTCTGCGAAACATATTCCACCTTGTTTTCTTGACACAGCATAAGCCCAAAAGCCCATATGTCTACATATATTTTCGTTTTTGGAAAATCTACTTAAGGGGATGAAAAGAATCGAAAAGGCTGATGAATTTTTTAAATGAGTAATGTACCCTACCGGGCTTCGGATGGGGGTGACCCAAGCATAATAATGCTTCAGCATAACCTGATAAACGGATGAGACTATATTGAAGAGCGGCCCGAATTGCCAACTCAGGCTTTGAACTGCTCCCCTTGTACCTCCTGTGCTAGTCTCGGCAACTCGATCACTTGGGGGGTGGTTATGTTCGAAGAAAATAAAATAAAAATACTTAAGATGGAGTATCTAATGTGAAAGTAGGATTTCTGGGTTCAACTATCTACTGGATACTGTTTGGCACTGCTAGAAATGACAAGAATCATGTAATGGGTTCACGAATGTCCATTTATTCTGAGTTGTGACATAAGAGGAGCAACACTATTACAATAAACTCTCCGCACACAGAGGGAAAAGGAAAAGAAATAAGCAAATCACATTGACTCGCCTGAGGGGCGTTCACTGACCTCACTCAGCACAAACTTCATTTAACAAAAAGGTATAATCGAGGTCTGGCAATTAAAATCATCTACCTTTCCAGCGTTAATTTACTACTTCAGTTGGTCACACTGTGTAATTTGAGAAGATGTCCTCTACATAATACATTCTATTCTTAGCATGTAATTAACTGGTCCCTAAGTTACATAATTAATACACGAGGAAAAAAATTACATAACAAAAAGGAACACACAACACTGAGCAAGACTCTCCGGACAATTCTCTGTTCTCTCGCTGGGAGAAAAGCCTAGCACCAAGACAGACAACGTTGAACATTGATTCTGTTTGAACTCAAAGAAATGCACACTAAACACATGATATGTACACTTTATGTATAAATGGGGCCATTTCTGAAATAAAAACATGCATATCACTTTCTTCTGCCCCCAGCGGAAGCTTAAGGCAGATTTGCGCAGGCCGGCTCATTCTGACCTGGGCTCAAACTGGGCTCCTTCTGACTAAGATATACACATCTGAAAAGCCCTAGATTTCCACACCCTCATACTACAGAATATTGGGGGGATATAAAATTACTTATTAACTACCATCTAAACCATTGTGATACACTTAAGAAAATGGAAATTGCAACCATGAAGGCATTGGTCGTTTGTGTTGATTTTCAAGATATGGAACGATGCCATGTAGGTATGTAAACTATCAAAGTTTCAGACCCATTGGATTGTTGCTACAGGTCTCCCCACGTGATTGGTCGTGGAGGAATCGACTCCAGTACACGGACTCGGGTGTAGTGTAGTTGACTTGTAGTCTGTGCAGTGAAGTGTTCCCCATCAAACATGTTTCGAGGACAGAGAAGAGCACGCTATCAACAACTGTCGCCGTTTGAGAGGGCTCGGATAATTGGGCTGTGTGAGGCTGGTTTATCGCTAAGGACTGTCGCTGCACGTGTTGGCCAACAGGCATCTACGGTACAACGTGTATGGCAGCAGTGGTCAAATGAAGGAACCCATACTCGTAGACCTGGCACAGGCCCAGCGCGACAGACAACTGTGAGAGAGCATCGCCACATCATTCGGATGGCCCGGATGGAACCCCACGCAACAGCAGCGCAAATTCGAGCAGCTGTGGCACGCCACGTTACACAACAAACAGTTTGTAATCGCCTGCGTGCAGCTGGCTTATGAGCCCGTGTCCCTGCAGAAGGTGTTCCATTGACCCCACAACAGCGACGTGTAAGGCTGGCCTGGTGTTCAGAAAGATCGACGTTTGTCGACGAATGGCATAGGGTCGTCTTTAGTGATGAATCACGCTTCTGTCTTGCCCGCAGTGATCGCCGGAATCGTGTGCGCCAACGTACCAGGGAGAGGGTTCGCCCAGATCTTATTGTCGAGAGGCACACAGGGCCAACACCAAGCATTATGGTCTGGGGAGCTATTTGCTTTAATGTGAAATCACAATTAATGCTTGTTGAGGGCACTATGACTGCTCGACAGTACATTGTTAGGGTACTCAATCCAGTGGTTGTCCCTATGATGGCGAACATTGCTAATGGGATGTTTCCGCAGGACAATGCTTGGATGCACACTGCACGTATCTCCAGAGAAGCTCTCCACGACATCACAACCTGAGAATGGCCCACCAGATCCCCGGACCTCAATCCTATTGAGCATATGTGGGACATGATGGGTCGACAACTGGCCAGCCGTCCTCAGCCACCCACAACTCTGGAACAACTGACCCGTGCAGTGCAGCAAGCATGGGCCACGATTCCTCAGGAAGCGATCCAGGGCCTTATTGACTCCATGCCTCGACGAATTCATCAATGTATTGCAGCTCGTGGTGGGCACATCCTGTATTGATTGCTGTCCAAACTTGCGGTCAGAGGGACCTGAAAGTGTAATCATCGAATCACAACCAAACACTCGTCCTGCATGTTCAATTGCAGCAATGTAGCACCACTCCTTCTGGGTGTTGCAATTTCCATTTTCTTCAGTGTATTATCATTTAACACAAGTGTTCTTAACTCGAACCATTGGCAAAAAGACACAGTGTGAGATCCAGGGTCCTTAGCTTGTCACTTCAATAACATGGTATGCTGCTGTGCACATAGGGAAGAGAAAACAAAAGGGGAGGTTACTCTTTTATTGTACGCGACTCGGTCAGCAGGGCGGTCCCTCCCATTCAATGGCTGCAAGGGGTCCACAACCCTTCAGAATTACAGTACAGCGGCCTGTTCTCCTCTCAAGGATACATGTTATTATTGCCTAACTCATTTGTTTATTCCATTTATTTCATATTACTGCAGAATTCCCAAGAAATCTTATTCATTTATTCTCTACTCTCTCATCCTTCACGTCGATTACCTTGGGGCAATATATTTTTGAATTCATTTCACATCTCATCGTAGACTATTTTGGGCGTTCGGCCCTCTCATTATTTCTCATACCGCGTATCCTAGTTTCTTAGGCATGGGGCCATCATTATTCCTTTCTCAACCTTCATATTTCTCTATGCTTTCCGTAAAAAGAAAATCTGTCCATTCTTTCAAGCCTCTGGTACCTCCACACTTCACACTGGTTACGGACGAAAAGAACACTCCAGACACATTCTGGTAAAATAATTAATAATCAAGGGAAATTTGCACATCGTCCCTAACATAAATTACCTAAATAACACAGTTTGTTTCTCTCTGTCATGACTCTTCTTTCTTGATGTTCATGCCTTAATTGTACATATCAGCTAAGCATGCATTGTCCAAATAACGTATGAGCTTCCCTGGCTCCTGCGACGCCCATATTGGACATTAAGTAGCAACCTTTTGGACGTGGTATCCCTTGTTCATCATTCACTACTTTTCCAACCCACCTTAAGGGAACTCAAGATACTCTCCTATCCTTGTTTCTCATATGTGCTAGGATATAACTGTTATTCATTATTGACAATAAACTACTACTCATGAAAGACTAATCAAAAAGAAAGAAATAGTTTGTCCGGAGAGTTAGCTCCCTTAAATTTACGTTACCATGACAAAGAAAAATCAAATTCCATAATAGGATATGCATTATTTACAACATTTATGTATTAACAAAAGAAAATCTACATTTTATTACTCCAGTTGTGCCTTATCATGGTAAGAAATAAAATAACTTCAACTCATCTGTATGGTGGTCGTTTTTCCTTCCACGGGAAACCCATGGTAGAGTTCTTCTCGTCCATCTTCTCGGCGCTGGAGACGAGAGTATCACCCTTCGAACCTGGTCTGCGACAGTCCATCATCCTGGTTGGCTCGTTTAACTGCTACAAATCTTAAAGTAATCCAATTGGTATCAGCTCCAGAACTTGTCACAAGTTTCCTTTGACTACAATAACACACACACAGAATTTACACAAGATTTTCCCTTATATAGGCAGGACACTCTAATCACGGGAAACACGCAATCACAGAATGAGTCGGGTGACTCATAAGTCTTGAGGAACCTGGACTCTGAATAGCGGATTGTCTTGTCGACGCTATTCTACCACCTGCTCTGAGTTAGATACCACTAATTTACTGGTAGCGAGTACTAATTTATGCCGGCATTGTTCATAGCTGACTCCCGCTATTCATTAACTAATGATTCTAGTGGCCTACTTAATTTATGCACAGCACTGAGACACTTGCATAAGCTCGCTTGGCTATTGTTCAACTTCTTACATATATTTCACAAGATTGTAAAATTTACGGTTGTTGTGACGGGCATAATAACTTTGTCTTTGTAAGCAGTCACTAGACTGTAGACTTTTCTCAGCGAGGGCTGGGCCGGTCTTATATTGTTTCATACCTGCCACCCTTCCCAATTTGGGCGGGAGACTCCCGATTATCGACAGTTTTTTCCGCCTCCCGATTATTCTATTATTTCTCCCTATTTTAGCTTATTTTTTGGTGAACTTCAAACATTTGTTTTCACATCCTGCCATTTTAGCTTTTGTACACCAGTGGCAGGAAGTCCTTCACTCATTGGCCACTTTCAAATGAAATATCTACGTTTATTAATGCGAGAAATGTTCGCGAATGTGCGATGTTTATTAAAACCTGTATATCGTGACATGTATATCAATCGTCAATCTCTCGTTCTCGTGTGCTATGTTCGTGTTCGTTCACGTCAGTCTATTCACAATTAAGTATGTATTTATTTTCCACCTAGTCGATACAATGATTGCTTAAGGCAATTTTTAATGGTCAAAAATGGTACATGTTTCGTATATTATCAACATCTTCAGCCACATAACACTGTTTAGATGAAAAATATATAAATTGACAAAGTAATGTTTTAGAGGAAGTGTCCTTAAAATTAACATAAGATTGACAACATTAAAACCAACAAATAACTCAAGAGAAAATATATAAATTATTTCTACAATAGCAGTTGTCAAGGAAACACTTCTACAATATTCCATAGAGAATATGTCCTAATGAATATTCTTTTCTTAATAATTTATGAAAAAAGGTCAATTTATAAATTAAAAATTATACAATTTGTAAGTAATTGTTGAAATGAAGAAATCCAGATATCACAGTGTGGCTCTTATTATTGATGCAGATGAAAATATAACTAATTCCTAGTTGTCAAATCTTATTAAGCCTGCTTTCCTTTGGAACAGTAACTCCTGTCATTCTTTCACAGTTTTGCGTCGGGTGTAATATTGATGATGCGTTCTTCCTTGCTCTTGCACCTGAGAAGAATGTGAAAACAAAAAATAAGCTAAAATTGAGAGAAATAATAGAATAATCGGCTGTCTGCTCATGTGCTGTATTATCTTCTCTGGTAACCATCTGGATGACAGTGGTCTTCAATACTTCCTCTACCTGAGTAATCTGTCCCTCAACATGTCCTAACCTCTCTTTTAGTCCTGTTCCTAGCTGCTTCGCTGGCTTGCTGTCTTCTGCTCTTCATGGTTCCCTTCACTACTCTGTAGCTTCTGACATTTCTACTTGAGGCTCAGTTCTAGTAGTTTCATCTTCTATTTCTCGCCTCTCTATCATCTGGTCCACCTCTCTCTTCCGCTGAGCTGTCCGCTCTGTGTTAGGTTTCTGCCTGATGTGTACTTGACTCTGTTTCTTCTCGTACTGCCTTTGATTCCACTTTGTCTTCAAATGTCATCTCTACGTTATTTGCTGTCATCACTGTTTCGGGTTGTACTTGATTAATCACTACGTTCTCTTTTAACTCCATCTGATTCAGTGCGTCAGCCTCTGTTGCCTCTTTCTCTACCTCTCCAGCTCTTAAATCAACTTTATCAGTTTCTGATCTTAGTTTTGTTTTTACTTCAACCTCCACCTTTAAGTCTGGTAGTGGCTCTATCTCAATTACATTGTTCTGTATATAATTCTGTGTCCCCAACGTATTGATTTCTGCATCACTTTTAGAGGCTGTCTTCTCTATCTTATTTACTGTTTCTTCCTTAGCTGTCTGCTCTTCGGTAACCTTAGAAACCTGTTCTGCTTCCTCATTATCAGCATTCAAAGATATACACTTCATTTTGTTTCCGTATTGAACTGAGATCACAGAGATAAGTTTTAGTAAGGTTCAACCTTTTCAATACAAATCAGAATGAATTACAGTACCGGATGAATGATATCATCAGTGGGATAGTCCTCAATCTCCCGTAACCTAACATTAAAGTTCTCGGTTACTTTTTGTGCCTTAGCGCATCTCTATCTGTTCCGCATCTCTTCCAGCCATGTCCTCCCTTTGGTGCTTAACAGCCTTATCAAGTTCCTTCCTCATATCTTTCATGCACCTTTCTTGTTGTTCAGGTTTCCTCCAGTACAAATTACTAAATCTGGCGAACCTCTCTGTCATCTTATCACACTTCCCATTGAGGCATGAGAACCTATCCCGTTTGTACTGCAACTTTCCCTCAAAAGGGTTCCTCTGGTACTGTCTCCCCCCCCCCCCCCTCTCTCTCTCTCTCTCTCTCTCTTGTGGTATTCCCGTTCTCCACCAACGTCTCTTCTCACTTGCCTTCAAGCTCTTTAATTTGGTGCACCTCAGGAATATCCAATTATAGTCTATTGTTTTCATGCCCGTATTGATGGATCTCAAAATTATATAATGGGGATAATTCCACCTAATCAGTACTACTTACTACCAGTACAATGTATTTATATTAAAAATACACCGTCTGCAGGACCAGTTTCAATCTACAATCGATTCATCCTCAGCTGTTTGAGAACATAAGATAAAAAAAATAACATACACATTATTGAACACCAGTTCATCTAAGAAGATAGTTAAAAAACATTATAAATAACATTGATGTCCTTATAAGGTTTGTTACACTTCATGTTGGAGTTCTATATCTTCTTCATGATTAAACTGCGTTTAAAAGGTCCTGGTATGTTGCTAATGAAACACTTCGTATCTTGTTTAATGCTTATGCCAGCGAAGTGCAAACTTGTCGAGTATGATAATGAGCTACGTTACGTGTAGTGCTAGCAGGGCTGTCCAGAAGCCAAAATGGTTTAAGCAGGCATTGTTTACCCTTCTAAATTGATACACATTGGCTTTTGGAGATTGGTTGTCGTGTTCTATTAATGTAATTTTTCTTGCTTTTTGTTATACAGTTGAAATAGGTAGAATCATCCTGTGGAATAATAGTCTTGATTTTGAGCTCTTAGGTAGTTGTGAAATCTAGATAGAAAAAAGAGAAAAAGGTTGCATGTGAGAGAACGTCTGTTGTGTGGGATATGTAATGGAATGTGTGTGGTGTTAATTTACTTACTCGGTTGGTGAGGCCGACAGTAGTTGAGGGGGGGCGGGGAGAGGAGTGGGGAGGATTAGGAGGGGTAATACGGGTGGGTGGGGGTGTGTCTTGTGTGGGCCTAGGTGTATATTTCTGTTGCTGTTTATTCCTTAGGTAATGGCTTTTGAGTAATAGAATGATTGTGTTGTAAAGAACATTTGCTTTTTCCACTAGTTTATTCAAGTTATTATGACTTGGATTAAAGTATTGTTCCATATGTATATAGAATTCCTAAGTGATATTGAGTAAAGTGTCTTTGGGGATTATTTTTAGAATGGCCATATCTCTTTCTATATCTGAAAATTTATGTCCAGAATCTGCTATATGTTGTTCAAAAGAAGAAAACCTATTATACTTGACGGCATTGACATGTTCTCTGAGTAGCGGGTGGTGAAACTTCTATTAGTTTGTCCTTCATAGCTTTTTTTTTGCAATTCATGCATTCCATTCCATAGATACCTGATTGGTTGTACTTGTTCTTTTGATCGACTTGGTGGTGTAAAATATTGATTTTTTTAGTATTTTTTTAAAAGCTATGTTTAAATTATGTTTGAACATAAATCACTCACTTGATTAAATAACATTTATTACACTTACGACATGTATATAACACATTATATTGTTTACCCTTCTAAATTGATACACATTGGCTTTTGGAGATTGGTTGTCATGTTCTATTAATCCTCCCCCACTCCTCCTTCTGCCCCCTCGACTACTGTCGGCACTAGTCCTCACCGTATGAGGAGCCTTGCACAACGTGGCTCCAGCAGTGCAACAAACATCCTGCCTCACCAATCGAGTAAGTAAATTAACACCACACACCTTCCATCACATATCCCACACAACAGACGTTCTCTCACATTGGTGGGCAGATGCCCTCAATAACAGTCAATCACATCATCCTATCTCCTCTCGCTCGAGGCACCCAAAGCATAACCGTCTCTCATCCCCCTTCCATCCACACCACTTCCGGCTGGGGGCCTTCAAAATAAGTACACACTGAAGGGTGCTGCTATCTGTCCTAAAGTGGTAGCAAGCAACTAGGTGGCCTAGCCGTATCTAGGCCAGAACATGCTCCCCACCATTGAATCACCAAGATTCAACCGAATTAAATTGCCTGATATGCCCTCATGAGAGTTCAGTTCAATTCAAATACCACACAGGCACTGACATACAGAGTTCATGTTCAGTAACCAAAATCAGTTGATCATTCAATAAAATATACATATAAACATAAGCAAAAAAGAAACACAAGCAACAAAAATATTTACAACACTGTTAACAGAAGGTACTAAGTAGTTTGACTGTATCCTCATTCATTATTATGCAGTTTCAAATTAAGAAGAAATGAGCTATTCACACACACTATCGAGTTGTCAGTTTAAATCACAAACACAACACAATAATTATACACTCTGAAATGAACAAAAGAAGCAAATATTCATATGAAACACATTAAGTGTTAACCACAACGATCCTGTTTAGTGTTCAATAGGTAATGGAATTAACTTCTTAACAGGTTGTTTAAAAAGACAACTGTTTGTTCTAATGGTAGCCATTCATGCAAGCCCATCCTTCCCAGGGTGAACAGTCTCTACCACAGCCAACTTCCATCAGAGAGGAGGAAGGTTGTCCTCCAGAAGAACAACTGTTCCAGTAGCTAAGTTCTCCTTGGGACATGTCCATTTCTTCCTCTGCTGTACTGAATTCAGGTAATCGGCAGACCACCTCTTCCACAGTTGCTGCTGTGTTGCCTGGATACGCTGCCATCAAGACAATCTATTGATGACCCTCTGCGGGTGGGGGGCGCACATGTAGAATACACCCGCGGTATCCCCTGCCTGTCGTAAGAAGTGACTAAAGGGGGTGACCAAGGGATGATCAAATTAGAACCACGAGACTACTTGTAATTAGTACCATCACGCAGGGAACACCCTGGGTCGCATTTACTTGTGCGTAGTGCCACTATTTAGATACGCAATAGGTTTGTGATTAGTAGCGACAGTGTGTGAATAAGGATGAGGGTCTTACACTACCTGTGATTCGTACCCCTATATGAACAATACCATGGGATGAGCGACACCATGGTTCTGCCTTGCCCATGCTTAGTTCCCACTATGTGAGGAATACATGGGATAGTTCGTGTCCCTGTGGTTAGTCCACTTATGTGAGGAACGCCATAGGTTTGCGTTGCTTATAGGTTTGCATTGCCTGTACATAGCGCCGCAATGTGTGAAACACCATAGGTCTGTGTTACATGTGCGCATTACACTACCTGTGAATAATACCATATGTTGAATACTGCGAGTCTACGCTACTTTTGATTAGTACCGCCAAATGACAAATAGCATGGTTCTACTTTTCTAGCAATAAGTACCATTATGAGGGGCCAATGACCTGGATTTTGGACCCGTTTCTTCTACTGTACAAGCATAATCGTGCTATTGAAGCAGTCCCTAGGTCACTAATACTATTGTTTTGTGCCAGCTTCTGTGCATGTAATGCCAGGAGCGCATTACGTGCAACTCTTCTCAAGTGGTATTTCATGGACTTGACAGTTGCATCCCAAATTGTGGAGAGCTGGGAGGTATAAAGTGCCATGTGATGCCTTCTATCGCTAATGAATTCCTTATCTCTTCACAAAAGCTGGTTGAAAGGAATAGTTTCGGAGATCCTGCATCCTTCTGTTGGCATCAATGAAGTTAGTGCCATTATCACTATAGATGATGGAACATTTCACACATCGAGCTATGAATCTCCTCAGGGCTGCCATAAAGGCATCAGTAGAGAGGTCGCTTACCACCTCCAGTTGAAGAGCCTTGATAGCCAGATAGATGAACAATGCAATGCAGCTCTTCGTTGCCTGCTTGCTTCTTACATTTCCCCTCTTGACGAAGAAAAGTCCAGCATAATCAGTTCCCACATTAAGAAATGGGTGACTCTCTTGCACTCTGGTCACAGGCAGCTGTCCCATCAGCTGTTCAGCTGTTGACACCTTGAATCTAAAACAGGTCAGACACTTGTGGATGACTCTTCGAACAACGGCTCTGGCCGTCGGAATCCAGAATCTTTCTCTTAATGATGCAATTACTAATTGAGCACCTACGTGCAAAAGCCTAATGTGTTCTGCCATCACAACAAGGTTTGTGAGAGCATGATGGGGAGGAAGGATAAGCTGGTACTTAGTTTCATAAGGTAGATTTGAATTTACAAGTCTTCCTCCCACCCTTAGCATCCTCTTATCATCTAAGAAAGGATGTAAATCTGCAATTCTACTCTTCCTTGAGATGCAGCATTTAGAGTTGAGATTGGCTATCTCTTGAGCATAACACATTTGTTGTGCAATTTTTATACAGAAGTGCAAGGCCATCTGCAGCTCTTGTGCACTTAATATCCCTCACCTCTTGTCTTGAGGATTGGCACTATTGTGAATGAATCGCCAACAATATGCAGTAACTCTAGTCAATCGGGACAGTGACGAATAAGTCAGCACAAGTTCATCCCAATTGGTACCTGTCACCATGACTACAGGAAGTGTGCTTCGTGACTCAGGTAGTTCCTATTCTGCATGGGACGAGCTTGTGTCTGGCCATGATTCAGTGGGCTCAGTTAACCAAGATGCTCCGTCATACGTCGTTGTTGTCCTGGGGCAACACCTCTGGATATTAAATCTGCTGGATTGCAACTGGTAGGAACATGTCTCCATAATGCTTTGTGAGAGTATTCTTGAATTGAAGAGACCCGGTTGGCCACAAATGTTTTCCAGCGAGTAGCAGGAGATGCGATCCAGGCTAAGACAATGGTGGAGTCGGTCCACAGGCACAGCTTGCTGACTGGCAGAGACAAAACTGGAAGGGTCTTGTGGAGTACTTGGGCAAGTAGTAGAGCTCCACACAGTTCAAGTCTTGGTATTGTCAATTTCTTCACTGGTGCTACTCTGGCACAGGTCTGTCCCCTTTTATCGACAGACCATACATAAAGCTTGTTCTGAAGCACCAGAAAAACCATGAATTTGTACATCAACAGGGGGTCTCTTACATGTGACTAACCGCTCAATATAAAATTCTCTTATGGCCTGTGGCTGAAAGTGAAGTTCTTCCCATTCTGTGACAGGAGTATGTCATCCCAGTTCAGATTGACTAGCCAAAGTTTCTGCATAAAAATCTTGTAAGAAATTACCAAAGGACTGACTAACCCAAGTAGATCACCAGCATTGGCTCAGGGTCTAGTACGTCCTTGTGATGGATGGTATTATAAACTTGTGGGCAAACAAGGGCAGGAGAAGGGTTGCATCTAATGAGAATCAAATTTCTACTAAAATAAAAGGTTTAATACCTCTTGGTGATGATGGAAAATGAAACAAAATAAACCCTAAATTAATACAAATTAATATTGTAGCCATGAAACAAAATAATGTTTTGTGAATTATTATATTTGTCAAGGACAAGACAGAATACAGCCATCAGGAATATCTTTTGTCATGAGCTGAGGAAACAAATCAACCTGAAAATGAAACAAAATAAACCCCATATTAATACTAAAGAATATCATAGTCATGACTCAAAATAATGTTTTGTGAAACATGTTTTTCAAGGACAAGATGGAATACAACTATCAGGAAGGTCTTTATCATGATCACGAGTGTGCAGAAACAAATCAATCAAGCAGTCCCTTTTACACTGGGATTATATTACAAATAAGAAAATAAACAAGTCTGAGTGAGACCCATGCTATAACATGTTTCCCTCTGGAATATGTACTAGAATATTCCTAAATAAACAACACACAATTACCAAATCCCAAAGGTCAGAGATGAACCCAAGATACATGAACATCTAAAACAAATGACTACTAGGCAAAACTACTGTCATCCATGCGCACATTAATCACACATAGAATAAAACACACAATGAAAAATATATACAATGAATACAGCTGGTTGCAAGGCATTCCTTGGGTGACCCTGCCAAATGCATCTGTCATTGAAGTTCGAACACGCTGTCTCCGGCAATTGAAGATAGGGGCTGAAATACGTACTAAAAATATTTAAAAGGGGTTATCTACCACCTGTCTTGCTACCCTGTTTTTAATTAAATTAAGCTGAGAAGAGGAATGATCTACATTCAAGAATGAAACAATTCTAAACATCTCGTTGTCCTCATAAAGTGCGAGACACATCCATTGTCATGCAAGTCAAAAAAAAAATAACGCTCATCTTTCCGTAGGGAAGGGAACATTCACCTCTCCGCTGTCTGGAGGCATGCCATGAACAGGTAACTCTATGCACTCTCAGGGAAAATATAGCCCCTTTCTTAAAAGTATCTTTAAGTCCCATATTAGCTGTCCCTTGTTCTTTTACTGATGTAAGACATAATGAATCAATTGAATACACTCATTTCAGTGAGTCAATAAATATGCTATCCCATCACAAAGCTTTCATATTCCACACCAGAAGTCCTAGGTTCACAAACTTGTGATTGAATAGAATAACTCCACACTTCCTTTGACAGCCTAATTCTTTCTCTTACAGCTGACTCTCATAAAACACAAGGGGAAAAAAAGTTCATCCCTAGGATGGGCACTAACTATTAATGGGGGTCATACTTCGAAACTCCAAAGAATCTCTCCGTCACAACATTCAGCACATAATGACTATTCTACATTAAACTTATTCACATGCATGTCATACTCATGAAGCTGAGTACCAGTCCATTCCGCATAAATATTCCCCTGAAAACTACTGCACTCATTATTATGAATCAAAAGTCTGACTACAAACATATATGGTGAAAACCCAAAATAAAAGAATGAACTCCCATAAAAACCTACATGTATTTAAGGTCTGCACACACCAACGCGGGAGCGAGAGCAGGAAGGATCCCGTCACGAACTATTATGAGTACAGCGGGATATGGATCCATTCACACTAGTGCGTCACTCTCCCGCCTACATGACGGGATTGCTACGAACCATTTTCAGTCCGCAGCATGCAGAGATCACTGTTTGTTTGTGACTTCTTTTTGCACACATTTCCCCATTCATAAACTTCCAGATACATGTAAGGTGTATACTAAAACTATCTATACACTGTTATGTATTATTATTATTATTATTATTATTATTATTATTATTATTATTATTATTATTATTATTATTATTATTATTATTATTATTATTATTATTCAATTGTGGGATATCCCAGTGGATGTATATTCTCACAATACTATGCAAACCAAAGTGGCAATTGCCTCCCCACTTTCTGGAGAAAATATTACACTTTTATTCTATTTTAGCCGGCTGAACTAGGAATTATAAGAATTATTTTAAAAAGCAATTTGTAAAAGCCCTGTTGTCTTATCAGTTAATTCTTTCCATTATTTTCTTTAATTATTAACAAAATTATTAGCGGAAATACATTACAAAATACCGCTCGTTCCGGCTAACCGATTTGTATGGCGCCACAGTAAGTAAGGGAGGAAGGGTAGCATGGACACTGAGGTATGATTCACCCACTTACCGCACGCATTCGTCAGTCTGGAAGTCTCATAGTTTCTTAGTGTGTAGTCAAATACTAAATGATTTGAATTGTATAATCACACCTTACTTCTTTTTAATTGTAATACATGTGTAATATTGTTTCTTTGGCAAAAGTTTTATTGTATAGTATTGAATCAAAATCTCGAAAATCAATTATTGCCGCACTTGAATTAGTAAATGTCAACCTTTACCTCTCTGTCGAAATTCGTTCAGAGAAGATTAAAAACTTACCCTTTTGTAGTTTTTCAATTTTCATATATATAACCCCCCCCCCCCAGTCAACTATATCCCACAAACCCAGTTAACGTTTGTTATCTGTATATCATTTTTGCCCCCACACTTTTAATTCCCAATCGCCGCTACTGATGGGAACAACGTTAAATGAAAATATAAATTACCTAATAACAAGCAATTATATGAAAGCAAGACATTGGAAGAAATTATAACAAAACCAGGAATTTCATTATAACAAAAGGAGAAGTATAAAAAAGAGCAATATATGAAAACCATGTGTATTATCGTAAATTTAAAATTATTTTTTCTACAGCATTTCATGCCCCGCGTATTTCTGCCATGTCATCGTACTGTGGGTCCCCTCAACTGAGACCAAGTCTGCCTATTAAAGCAGTTTTATTGCTGGGCAATGCAGGGCCACATCCAGATGAACATGAACTAGTATGTGATGGAATTCATGCTTTATTTTCCCCTCTATCGTAACAAGTTTGATACAGCCTATGGATCAGGCCATTTTGGAATGTCTAAAAGGAAAGTATCGGCACCGCCTGCTACATTCACTCCTGGAAGCAACTGAACGTGATGAAACCATCACAAACTTCCTCAAACTGCTAGCCATGAAGGACGTAATGTATTGGACGAACTTCGCAGCGACTGCGGGATTGTAGGTTTCGCTCCCACGTCGTGTTGGTGTGTGCAGAAAGACAAATTTCGTAACGACCGCGGGATTGTAGGTTTCGTTCCCGTGTCCCGCGTTGGTGTGTGCCGACCTTTACACAAATTTAAATTGTTCAGACTTGATGCTAAAGCTACACTCATGCCATGGGGTTATAGGCACATTTACTCTGAAACCTAGTATTTATTATTTACAGATTAATGAACTTTAAAAGGAAAATAAGTCACGCTGCTTGCCATGCTGTAAAATATAGTCGTACTCTACCTCTCTCCGCAGGAATGCCTTCGTTCATGTTTGGCTCTTAGTTCGACATCGTCTTATAGTAGATTGTGATGGCCAGATCCCGGCACCTGCTTCTGGACTGTAGATCCATAATCCTGTAGTACTTGCTTCCAGTCCTATTGCTACAATACCAAACACACATGAATTTGTTCAATCCAAACATCTCCTAGCGTACACTTTGTGACACAGGCACAGGTGAGTCTGATTCAAATGTACCGAGATCATATTATCAAAATTATGGATTTTAATTAATCACTTACGTCTAAATCATTTACTGTGATTACGTGTCTTAGGGTCTATCCCTGCATATATTCTCACTTCAGCGATCACAGCTCAAATTTAGGTCACTCCCTTTGTCTCGAGTGGTGGTGGTGATGATAATAAAATAATAATAATAGTAATATTCTGAGTTTGTGTGTAAAAGTGATCAGATAGTCCGTTTGTGCACACGGGTTCTTTATCATTATTTACACTGTAACATTGTCAACTCATCTCTGCCAAATTCGTAATTTTCCGCTTCTTTCTTCCCTGCGTTTGACATGTTGCACGCTGTCACAGCTACAGGACCACTCTCAGCCGATTACCTGCATCAAAATTGGATGACGTCATTGACTCTTCACTCTTCATGACCGAGCTCGATAGCTGCAGTCGTTTAAGTGTGGCCACTATCCAGTATTCAGGAGATAGTGGGTTCGAACCCCACCATCGGCAGCAATGCAGATGGTTTTCCATGGTTTCCCATTTTCACACCAGGCAAATGCTGGGGCTGTACCATAATTAAAGCCATGGTGCTTCCTTCCCACTCCTAGCCCTTTCCTGTCACATCGTCGCCACAAGACCTTCTGTGTCGGTGCGACATAAACCGAATTACATGTAATTAATGTCATAATAGAACCGTATTGAGGACAATATATTAAAATTATAAAATCCTTTTAATAACAACCACCTACTCAATACATTATATTACTCATTGAATTATAAAATAATCATGAGGTGTCTTAAATAAAGGAACATGTTTTGTTCGACATAGCGAACATCATCAGCCTTTATTTACAAAGATTAGGTCAGGGCCCTGAACTGAATGATAAAAATTGTTAAAAGAGTGACAAAGCCATAATAAAAAGTAAAATGATAACATTAGACATGAAATTATAACAATATGTACAGATTAACAGCAAGTATGTAGAGGAATACTTTGAACGATGGTAGTCTATAAAGTTAAAACAAACATGAGGTTGTTAAAGTAAAAAGATATAGATATAGTGCATCTTAAAACATATGTCAATGCGTGAAGCGTGGATTAATTATTGACTATGGAGTTCTTAAATTGAGCAAAACAAAAGTTGAAATAGAGTTTATTGAATAGTACGAGTCAAACTGAGTCAGTTAAAAGGCGCATGGCGACGAAACTAAGGTTAAAATGACGTGAACTTCAGTAGTTAGGAATTCTGTAGGAGAGCCAACACAATGCCAGAAGGAAATACCAGTTGAACTAGTCCGTATTTACACGCTAGCAGTAGAATTAATCATATACAACGTAGGACACCAATGTGGACTCGTTAAGTAACTATAACTTGAAAGTAGGGAGAGTTCCAGCAAACCAGAGATGAATGGAGCAGATTATGGCACAATTGGAGTTAGAAATCTGGAAAGAAAGTAAAGGGAGGAAAAATAAAGTTATATTATAATGAGGGGGGAAAAAAAAAAAAAAAAAAAAAAAAAAGGCTTACCCTTGGGACTAGTGTGAGGTGTTCGCTAACGTTGGCTGCACGAATCAAACTGGCGAGTAACCTTATTGCTGCTTCTAGTATTGTATGTATGTATACATAGAGGCGGGGAGTGAGTCATGTGAGGAGGAGGGGTGACCGATTCCTTAGGCGGGTCGGGTATTCGTGGAGGGGGTGTCGCATGAGAGGGCAGTAGAGTAGTAGTTGTTGTATTATTAACAGTTGTATAATTAAAGATTCTCGTAAAGTTATTATTATTTATATTGAAAAGAGAGAGTAGTTCTGGAATTTTCTCGATTAATGGACTTTTAATTTCTGAAGTATCATTTAAATTTTGATGCCCGTTAAAATGCTGGTCTAGGAATATGTAAATGTTCTCATACTCTGTCATAAGTTTACTTTTATTGACGTATTTCAAGATTTGAAGGTCTTTTTCAATTGTAGTAAAACTGTGGCCAGTCTCTTCCATATGGGTGCTCATGGCGGAATACTTTTTATGTTTCGAAGCGTTGTAGTGTTCAAGGTATCTGGTCAAAAAGCTACGTCCAGTCTGTCCGATGTAGGAGAATCCACAATGGGTGCATTTAAGCCTATAGATACCAGAGTTCGAGAATTTATTGTGATTAATGTTAACTATATTTGAATTGAAGAATATATTACGGTTCGTATATCGGGTTCTATAAGCAATATTAATATTGTATTTCTTTAAAGGGTTAGTAACTTGAAATAGGCCTGGATTTGTGTAGGTGAAGGGAGCATATTTCGTTTTTTTTTTTTTTTTTTCCTCATTATAATATAACTTTTCCTCCCTTTTCTTTCTTTCCAGATTTCTAACTCCAATTGTGCCATAATCTGCTCCATTCATCTCTGGTTTGCTGGAACTCTCCCTACTTTCAAGTTATAGTTACTTAACGAGTCCACATTGGTGTCCTACGTTGTATATGATTAATTCTACTGCTAGCGTGTAAATACGGACTAGTTCAACTGGTATTTCCTTCTGGCATTGTGTTGGCTCTCCTACAGAATTCCTAACTACTGAAGTTCACGTCATTTTAACCTTAGTTTCGTCGCCATGCGCCTCTTAACTGACTCAGTTTGACTCGTACTATTCAATAAACTCTATTTCAACTTTTGTTTTGCTCAATTTAAGAACTCCATAGTCAATAATTAATCCACGCTTCACGCATTGACATATATTTTAAGATGCACTATATCTATATCTTTTTACTTTAACAACCTCATGTTTGTTTTAACTTTATAGACTACCATCGTTCAAAGTATTCCTCTACATACTTGCTGTTAATCTGTACATATTGTTATAATTTCATGTCTAATGTTATCATTTTACTTTTTATTATGGCTTTGTCACTCTTTTAACAATTTTTGTCATTCAGTTCAGGGCCCTGACCTAATCTTTGTAAATTAAGGCTGATGATGTTCGCTATGTCGAACGAAACATGTTCCTTTATTTAAGACACCTCATGATTATTTTATAATTCAATGAGTAATATAATGTATTGAGTAGGTGGTTGTTATTAAAAGGATTTTATAATTTTAATAAACCGAATTGTTAAACACTCTTTATGGATGTTCTCATTGTTTCTAGTTCAGTGTCATGACCTCCCCTCTCCACCTGGCCTATATAACTAGTTCTCTTTCTCTGCTACGTCGAGGTGTTCTTCGGTTGTTGGAGATAGGGCAACATCTTTGTGTTACGCTGATGTAAATTTTCATACCAGTATGGGACTTATTCTTTGACCATGAGGTATTGTAAACTTCGCATGACTATCTTCTCAAGTGGTTGTACTCAATTATGTATCTATAAGGAAGCAGCTGGATGTCTAATTCCTTTATTGAAATGCTGTTCAAATTTATGTGAAAATGAACTTCCTGTATGTCAATACTCTCGAAAATATCTAGTACTTCGAAATTTGTTTACATTCTTGTACTGCGTAATACTCTTATCTTGAACTGTTTACGTTTATCCTGTTGGGCTAAATGCATCTGTGTTTCATCCAGTGTTTTCTAGAACTTGTTATTTGAAATAGCACACTTTTTCTAGTCAGGTGAATTCTTACAGTTTGCCTGGATTTTGAAATTTAAAATGCTGAGCTTTAATTCATTCTCCTATTCTATTGTTTTACCTATCTTCCCTAATGTTACTTATTTCACATTGTACAGTTGGTTGGAAAACAACTGTTCTTTTTAATGAATGTAATTGTAAATGTTGTTCAGATGAAATCCAAATTGTCGCCCTCACTGACCCGTGTAATATTTCCTTTGTGACTTGTTGTAAAATGTGTTCCAATCTGCTGATATTTTGGTGCTGTACTATTCTTAACTTGCTGTGTCTTGTGTTTCAATACATCTGTTTTGTTCATCCGAAGTTGCCAGTTCTTGTTCACCCCCTAGCGTCCTTGTATTTTCCTGGCTGCTTGTACATTGGTATTTATCTCCCCCTTCTTTGTACCATCCACAGTATACCTCTCATTGCCCAGCACTTGAATGTGTCACTTCCAAGATCCCTTTTTATCTTCCATAATAATATAATAACCAGTCCACCATTGTTGCTAGCAGGCTAATCAGAGCACTTCAATACTGATCCTAGATCACTCTCGTATTTTTTTCCCTCACAGTATCTCCATAAAATATTCTCACAAAGGAAGAGGTTTCATGAGATCGTCACGCGTCCATCCCGCACAAGATAGTATAGTTGAGTGTCTCTGGAAGAGAATGTTTAGGTCCTTATTTGACTTCATTAACAAGATGGCATAACTCAAGATAATTCCCCCCTTACAATCTTATGTTCCCTCTGTCCACGGGGTGATATGAAATAGTGCAGTAGTCAGGTAGCCAATATTATTAGATACTGATTGGGATTGGTCTGTAAAGGATCTGATTGTAAATTCTCGAGTTACAGGCAAATTCGTAATTTTCGGCTTCTTTCTTCCCTGCGTTTGACATGTTGCACGCTGTCACAGCTACAAGACCACTCTCAGCCGATTACCTGCATCAAAACTCTGGAAGGTGAATCCCCAGTCTCAAGTACTTGCCCAATGCTAGCCAGATGTTTTGTGGAACTTTCTGCTGTTACATAACTCACTAATATCTATTCCCTTCATTTTTAGTATAATAGAGTATTGTCACAGGTCCTTATAAATTCAACCGTAAAACTCTGTTAAGAAGTTTTTCAAGGGACCACACAAAAAACTTCTTTAGCAGGAAACTTCTTTAAAGGGGAAATGCCTATAAACTTATTCCCTGACATACATGTGAAACACATAGTTGGCAGAATTCCTTGTTTGTGAATGATACCAAATTAGGCCAATATATACAGGGTGGGCGGGAAGTAACTGGGTATAATTAAATGGCTGTTAAGTTTTTAATATTGATGGGTTAATATTGTAAATAGCGCAGACATACAGAATATTAAATTGGATGGTTATTTTTCATGCCATGTAGTACTGATGGTGGCCGCGAGAGGCAGTACACTCACCAACAGCAAAGATGGTCGCTCGCCTTACAGTAAGAGAACGAGCACAGGTTGGTTCGTGCTATGAGGTGTGGAATTAGATCCTTCTTGTGCAGAGATGGTGGCGTATGGTGAAGGGAAGGAATGCGACAATTCGTCTGAAGATCATAAAGAATAGGGAACATGCGTAATTTTCAAAAATATTTTTTTTGAAAAGTACACAAATGAAATAGTACGTAAACATATTACATTGTGGTAAGTTGCGTTGTTTTCTACCATTAAAAAAATATTTAAAAGTGCCTTTCCGCAAGGCGAGTGAAACGGCCTCTGACGTAAGTCACGATCCAGTACCGCATGCAGCTCTACCAGCCATTGTGCATCAGCCATTACTAAAAGCTGATTGTTTATTATTTGTGATCGCAAATAACTTCAAAACGACAGAAGAAAGGTTCAAAACAGCACAGTCAGACAATCTACCATGTGTAGATATCATCATTCTTGAAAAATAGTGACTTTTGTGGCCTCGGAATTCGCGGATAAAAAGCAAGTTTGTAATTGGCATCTTTTATATACATGCAATATACTGTAACTCATAGTATTAGGATAACAACGAACCTGGATAGAAATCACACCACTTTCAACATTTCCTTCTAGACTGATTCCCATATTAAAGATTAACATTAAATTTTCGGACTGTCAGCATTAGTAAAGTAAGAAATCGGATTTCAGCATTAACATAAACATATAGGGAGCATTATAGTACTAGTCCGCCTCTGTGGTGTAGTGGTTTATGTGATTAGCTGCCACCCCCGGAGGCCCGGTTTCAATTCCCGGCTCTGCCATGAAACTTGAAAACAAATAGTACGAGGGCTGGAACGGGATCTACTCAGCCTTGGGAGGTCAACTGAATAGAGGGGTTTCGAATCCCACCTCAGCCATCCTTGAAGTGGTTTTTCGTATTTTCCCACTTCTCCTACAGGCACCTAAGGCCACGGCTGTTTCCTTCTCTCTTCCTTGTCTATCCCTTCTGATCTTCCCATCGTCTAACAAGGCCCCTGTTGAGGATAGCAGGTGAGGCCACCTGGGCAAGGTAATGGCCCTCGTCACAAGTTGTATCACCATACTCAAAGTCTCACGCTCCAGGACACTGCCCTTGAAGTGGTAGAGGTGAAATCCCTCGCTGAGTCGGAGGGAAAAACCAACACTGAAGGATAAACTGATTAAGAAGGAAAGAAAGAAATGTCATAGTACTATAGGTCTATAACCTGTCATTTCCGAAAAAATATATATTTATGGTTGGGTCAACTGGCCTACCCACTTCCGGGACACATGAAAGGGAAACATTAAATATCTTGGTGGAGGAAAAAAGTTAAACATAATAAAGATAAAGATAAATATGACTTCAACTAGTTTTCACAAGTCGGGCTGAGTCATTCAGACGGTTTAGGTGCTGGCCTTCTGACCCCAACTTGGCAGGTTCGATCCTGGTTCAGTCCGGTGGTACGTCAGCCTCGTGTCGGTAGATTTACTGGCACGTAAAAGAACTCCTGCAAGACTAAATTCCTGCACATCGGCGTCTCCGAAAACCATAGAAGTAGTTAGCGGGGCGTAAAACCAGTAATATTAATTACATTTGGTTTTTAAAAAGCTGAGCATATCACGCAAGGAAAGTGTCTTGGTGACATTATAGTCGTTCAATACAGGAATGTCTTTGGGTGCTGTGACTTTTACCTTTTTTTTTTTTTTTTTTTTTTTTTTGATTGCACCATCACACATAGATCTTATGACGACGATGGGACAACAAAGGCTTAGGAATGGGAAGGAAGCGGCCATGGCCTTAATTAAGGTACAGCCCCAGCATTTGCCTGGTGTGAAAATGGGAAACCGCGGAAAACCGTCTTCAAGGCTGCCGACAGTGGGGTTCGAACCCACTGTCTCCCGGATGCGAGCTGACAGCTGCACGCTCCTATCCATATGGCCAACTTGCCCGGTATTTTTACCCTTCAGTTTATTGACTTGGCATGTACAACCTAAAACTGAGGCTAAGTCGGATAATATTTTAAACACCAACATCACTATTTTCACCTGCGTGCAGTTATGTTATGTATTTCATTAATATTATAATTATTATTATAATTGAGCATTGTTAACTTTTAAGACCCCAACAAACAAGCATTGGTTTTGTGTAGAGATATACATTTGTTAAATTCACGTTGTTTTCTTACATGATGTACACGCTTAGTTTTTTGTACTATTATAGAGTATTTAGCTATAGCCCAAATTTCTTTACAAATGTAAGCTCTTCAATAAAGACATAAATAACTGTCGCATGCCAAGATAAATTGGTATAATTAGAGCTGTCTATATGGTTCGTAACCTGTTTGGTTTATTACCTTGATATGGATCACCCAAAACATAGGTTAGGTTTAGAAAATACTTGAATAATCAGCATTAATTAATGCACTCTTTATTACTTTCATATTCCAAGATGTAATTGAAGCATTTAATTAAAGCATCATACATTAAAATTTAAAGTTTTACCACTAGAACAGCTGACATGGAAAAGTGATTGAAAATTCAAACAAATTCAACTTACGTTAAAATGATCTTCAAAAACTAAACTGTAGACTTTTCCAATATATCACCAGCATTCCTCTGGCTTGCCAAAATCCATTTCTCCCTAGTTTTAGCTTCTTTGGAACATTTATAAACAATTTGTTTGGGATGGTATGCGATGTGCTATTGCACATCAGAACTATACACCATTTATAAGTTTTCTGCCTCACTGTCTGCGCAGGATTCATTTTAAGTCTAAAACATACCACTCAGATTATCCAGTGTATAGACCTCGAATTTAACTATACCAGACACTATCATAAAGTAGAAATACGCAAAGTGTATCCTGCTTCTCACAGCACACTATGTGTTATTTCGTCTGCTAATTCAGTCAACCTGTACGATGACGTCAGACCAATGAGGTCGCGTACTTGCGACGCGTGACATTTTCATACTATAATTTAGATTTTTATCATGTTTGGAGTTATTATTTGTACATTCTGATCACATTTTTGAATTCTGCATGAAATTTTGAATCAGATTAGCATATTTTAAATTAAAACCCCGGATCATGCATCTTCTCTATTGTCACACGAAGCTAATGACCACAGGTTCGGTAAAGGATGCAGCAAAAACAGGTCGTCCATCCACGTCTCGGAGTCCTGAGAATGTGGCTATTGTGTGGAACCTGTTCAATCGAAGCCCGAGGAAATCAGCACGCCAGGCAGCTCGTGAGAGTGGACTCACAATGCACGCTCGGCATCAGGTATTGCATAAAGAATTAAAATTTTGAACATGGAAACCCCATTACATGCAGCAGCTAACACCAGAAGACTGTGATCGCAGAATGAGTATGGGGAGTTGATGTTGGGTTGACACAAAGATTGGCCTCAATTGTTTTACAACATCCTCTGGAGTGACAAGGCTGTATTCCATGTGGGAGGTTTCATCAGTCGGCACAACTGCCATTACTGGGCAGCACAGGATCCTGGAATTATGGTGGAGAAGATGCAGTCTCACCCGAAAGTGACCATATTGTGTGGAATAACTTCTACAGAGGTCATCGGCCCATATCTCCTGCACGACACTATGAACGGGGAACACTACCTTCAAATGCTTCAGGATTATGTTTGGCCCATGGGATCTGGATGGGAAAATACTAACAACATTATCTTAATGCAAGATGGCACACCGCCTCACTTTGCACATATCATGTGGAACTGGTTGGGTGAGAAGTTTCCAGGATGTTGGCTGGGGAGACGTGGACCTCATGAATGGCCTGCAAGGAGAGCAGACCTGATACCCTGTGACATTTTTTATGAGGCTGGGCAAAAGAGGAAGTGTACTGGACGAACCCTCGCACATTGGACGAATTGGAAGCACAAATTCGGGATATTCTTACCACCGTCCCACACAACTTTCTCCAGAAAGCTGTGGATTCCATTCCAGGTCATTCGAGGTGATTAGTCAATACCACAGGTGCCTACATCAAAATGGAATGGAATTGTATGCATTCATATTCCTATATAACAGTGTACATACTGTATTAATTTCAAATTAATAACTCTGCTAACATAAAAGTTATACTATGTGATCAAAAGTATCCAGACACCTGGCTGAACATGACATACAAGTTCGTGGTGGCCTCCATCGGTAATGCTGGAATTCAATATGGTGTTGGCCCACCCTTAGCCTTGATAACAGTTTCCACTCTCGCAGGCATACGTTCCATCAGGTGCTGGAAGGTTGCTTGGCGAATGGCAGCCCATTCTTCATAGTAGAGCGCTGCACTGAAGAGAGGTAGCGATGTCGGTCGGTGAGGCCTGGCACGAAGTCGGCATTCCAAAACATCTCAAAGGTGTTCTATAGGATTCAGGTCGGGACTCTGTGCAGGCCAGTCCAATACAGAGATGTTATTGTCGTGTAACCACTCCGCCACAGACCGTGCATTATGAACAGATGCTCGATCGTGTTGAAAGATGCAATCGCATCCCCGAAGTGCTCCTCAACAGTGGGAAGCAAGAAGGTGCTTAAAACATCAATGTAGGCCTGTGCTGTGATAGTGCCACGCAAAACAACAAAGGGTACAAGCCCCCTCCATGCAAAGCACGACCACACCATAACACCACCGCCTCCGAATTTTGCTGTTGGCACTACACACGCTAGCAGATGACGTTCACCGGGCATTCACCATACCCACACCCTGCCATCGGATCGCCACATTGTGTACCGTGATTTTTCACTCCACACAACGTTTTTCCACTGTTTAATCGATCGTCCAATGTTTACGCTCCTTACACCAAGCGAGGTGTCGTTTGGCATTGACCTGCATGATGTGTGGTTTATGGGCAGCCGCTCGCCCATGATATCAAAGTTTTCTCACTTCCCGCCGAACTGTCATAGTACTTGGAGTGGATCCTGATGCAGTTTGGAATTCCTATGTGATGGTCTGGATAGATGCCTGCTTATTACACTTCACAACCCTCTTCAAATGTCGGCGGTCTTTGTCAGTCAACAGACAAGGTCGGCCTGTAGGCTTTCGTGCTGTACGTGTTCCTTCACGTTTCCACTTCACTAACACATCAGAAACAGTGGACCTAGGGATATTTAGGGGTGTAGAAATCTTGCGTACAGACTTCTGACACAAGTGACACCCAATCACCTGACCACGTTCGAACTCCGTGAGTTCTGCGGAGCGCCCCATTCTGCTCTCTCACGATGTCGGCTGACTACTGAGGTCGCTGCTATGGAGTACCTGGCAGTAGGTGGCAGCACAATGACCTAAGATGAAAAACGTATGTTTTTGGGGGTGTCCGGATACTTTTGATCACATAGTGTATATTCCAATTTCAATACCTAGTTACTTCCTGCCCACGCTGTATAAGTTAAGGGCTGCTAAAGGAGCCACAATATTTCAATTTTATTACGATGACATATATTTTTTAGAGATAAATTAAAATAATTGAACATACTCTATTACATAAAATTATTTGATGAGAGAAGGGAACATAAATTCCATAAAACCTAGCACAAGAAATACTAAAACCATTAGAAGGCTGGATAGTAATTGTACATTATATAAAAGCAGTACTATTCTGTATTAGACATCAAATACATTTCTGAGCACGGAAGTCTAGACTCGTACTTGGAAAAGATATTATCCATGGTTGATTGAGATTTTTACTGCTTTCTTCGTGTATAAACATCTGTATTTCCCACATTGTTTTCCACGTGGTCTGAGATACACTAATCGCACCTTGCACAAACCACCTCAGTTGTTTGAGGTAGATGCTTGTTGTGCTGCAGGACGGCTTTGGAAAAAAAATTCTTCTTCTTTTTCTTCATTCTCCTCATCTCCTGCCTGAATTTCCTTGCAGATCTAATCAATGGTCTGCTCCTCACAAGGAATTATCATGTCATCAATGGCATTGAAGTCATTGAAGCTACTGGTTATCTCCTCTCCTGTATGGTTTTCAAGCACTCTGGCTCTTCATCACCGACTTCTATAACAATGCTGCTGCTAGTACCACCACCAATGCCTACTTTCTTAAAGCAATTTGCTATTATTACAGGCTCTGTTGAATCCCACGATGAGGTAATGAAATGCATTGTGTCTAAAAGAAATGGCTTGTAAATGAGTCTGCCTGCTTCCATGTGTAACACATATGCTGCAAAACTGATTCTTGATACCTCTACTTCAATACAACTCCTTGGTCCATGGGCTGTAGTACTGGTGTAGTATTTGGTGCAAAAAATTTTACATTAATATTCCTTAAATGGAACCACTCTTTGGGATGAGCAGGTCAGTGGTCCATAAACATCACAATCTTCCTGTATTTGCTCCCCATCTTGACGTCTAGTGCCTGCATGTAATCCTCAAATAGGGAATGTGTCATCCAAGCTGGTATACTTGCATGGCAACAGCATGGCTTCCTAGACTTCCCCATCATCAGTAGTGGTAGTTTTTCATTTTCTTCCATACTCGCACTTTTAATCTGCACGTGATTTCTTCGGCTTTCTCCTTCACAATAGTCCTGCTCGAAGGTATATTTAAACTTTGCTGCTATTTAAACCATATTATCAGAACTAATTCTACTTCATCGTACTTCTCAGATTGAATATTTAATGCAATTTGCTGAAGTATTTCCTACAGAAGCCAAGATCTCTTCTTTCTTTGCTGTGATGCCGTTTAGAGTAGACAGCAGCATCTCCAGTTCCTTTGCCAAAGCAACACAGGAAAGTGTAGAAGACTCCACTTTCCTTATAATCTCCAGTTTGTCTTTAATTGTTAGTGCTTTCTGCATGTTCCCTTTCTTCTGAGTTCCACTCATTTTCATTAAAACCAACATTTGCTCACTGATATTACAACTAACTTCATTGACTACTGACATTAATTTTGACGGTACACTGTGCGAAAGAGTAGGCCTATGCGCTTGACTTAGGCTTACAAGCATGCTATATCTCGTTTTCATGTGTTTTCTGTCTCCCTCACACCCCTTTCACCTGTTTAAGGTTAACAGCAGCAAATTAGAAATCTAGCAACTTATTCTTAGAACCTATATTGTCTCTGCATGCCTATTGGTTGTCATGGCAACAGATGTAATTGCTGGGTGTTTTGCAAATACCATTCTGCATGGTCATGTTGGTAACCTGTTAAGTTTATTTTCCCATTTGAATCCTTTTCATACTAGAGGGGATGAAAAAAAAGAAAAGCAGGTTTGAAGTTAGTTGCAGAAATGAATCCATGGGAAAGTTTTGTGGATATACTGTAACAGTAAATTTGGTACTTCGGCAGAGATGAGACGCAGGGCGTGTACCAGTCGCTGAAGTGCATACAGAGGGAGAGGGTTTGTTTAAAAGAAATCTTAAAAACTTTTGTTTCAGAGTTTATTAAAAAATTGAAATTAATATCACCTCTGTACAGCGTATACAGTTGAAAACGTTCCTCGTCTTATGGCTGGCGATGTCCTTAGATTCCGGCAGCTCCATTTTCCATAGCAGCGAACCACCATTCGTCCCCCGATGGAAGTTCTAGAAGATCTATTCGGTGTTTTGAAGATCCATGGCGTCGAGGTAGTCCTTGTAAATGGTGAACATGAATGAACATCGTTCAGCTCTGGGGCGAGTTAGTGCAAAGGCTGCTTCTGCACAGATGATAGAGTGTTTATAAATGCTTTTAACAAAGTCCAAACACAAATGTCTCGGTGAAATGTCACTTAATTTTGTCACGTGTCAAGTGAAAGAAATATTCATAAAATAAAGTCCACTCGGAACTGATTTAAAGTTACTGAAAGTTTGTTGCACCTATTACAACGTGAAGTAAGTTCATTGAAGCACTGTTCAATTTAAATGAAATAAAGATGTTCCGCTCGTGAATCAAACCAAAAGACGAAATTAACTGAGTACTGACAGTCCTTGGTTTTGACTGTTCGTAAACTAAATGTACACTGTTCATTAGAATGGAAATGCACTGTTCATTAAAATAGAGATGCGCTGTTCACACCTGCACAGTTCACAGTTCATGACCACAGCTTACGGATTGGTAAATTAAATTTGGATTAAACACAGTTTATAACTTAAAGTATCGAGTCCTCGGCAAGGAGCAATCAGATTCAAGTCCATAAAATTTCAATTTCGAACACTCGAAAATGTTTGCGGGTCTCGGACACTCGTATAGAGTAACAGTCAATAAATAATGTCCAGACGATACACAATTCACCTCACGTCCTATCGGAGTAAAAGGTTGTCACAATAAGGAAATCTGAATAAGTCCACATTCAACGTGACTATATTAAAGTCCACGAACCTGAAACTTAGCAGCGGCTTCACGCTCGATTACCACACCCGCGAACTGACGGTGCGAATACTACAGTCTAATGTGCTTATAGAAATCCCGGCCACAAACTGGTATCACATTCTGCAGCGCACTGCTGCTCACTATAACATGCTGCAACACACACTCACATTCACTGATCTGCTGAGCGAAGCAGCACGTATTTATATTTGATCCGAAACTCGTAGAACATTCTCCATCAATCCAGGCTTTGTAGTGCAGCGAGGCATGCTGTGACGTCACCCGCTCACTACGTCACACGCGCGCAGCTCTTGCTCGCTGTCGAGTCAGTTCTTCGTAAGCGGTCCGGAGCATAACACGTAAGTGTAAGATTTTCATAACGGGGACTTAGTCTGTACCGCCGTTACCGGTACATCTCCCCCTCCTCCTGGGGAAAAGAAAATTCGATAGGATTTTCTTTTAATGATATTCTCTCCTGAAATATTTCTTTAGGTTGGCTGCATTGTAAATGCCCTCGATGCTTCCATCCAATTTCTTAATTTTGTATGCCCCGTTCTCGAGAACCTCTGCAATCCTATATGGTCCTACATAAAGCGGGCAAAACTTTGCATAAATGTGAAGTTCGGGATGTGAAACAGCTGGTTTTCTTATCAAAACATAATCATTGACCCTAAGTGGTTGTCGAAACGCGCGGTTTCGGTATCGGTTCTCTCTGATTCTAGCAGCGTGTCTGAGCTTCTCCCTTGTTGCGTCCACGCGAGTCTGATGAGTAATTGCTGGATCTTGAGGTGATGGTAATACTTGGTCCCATGGCCTGTCAGGCATGACATCTCTATGTACAGTCATGGGGATGTCCTGCGTAGACTCATGAACAGTTGAATTTACACATTGCTGCATCACGGGTAAGACTTCGATCCATTTCCAGTGTTGAGTTCTGCAATACAAACGGCAAAACCTTGCAATCTCGCGCATGATTCTCTCAGCGGGATTAGCCTCTGGGTGTCGAATAGAATTCATAATGTGTCTTATACCGAGTTCTTCAAGTACTGTTTGGAACTCCATAGATGTAAATTGGGGCCCATGATCGGTGAGTAGGAACTCCGGTTTTCCCATCTCTGGAATAATGTTTTTCTTGATCCTTCGGAGGATGTTTCCAGCATTAGCCTTCTGTATGGGCAGTAGCATCGTATACTTAGAGAAGACATCTACTGCCACCACAATGTGCCTGTTGCCGCGGTTCGCCTTGGGGAGTGGCCCGTATAGGTCTAAAGCCAATATTTCACCAGGTTTTTCGGGAAGAAGTGGCTTTGGAAACTCCCTCAACACTCTATTATTAGGCTTAGTTCGTTGGCAGACATCACAAGTTCGGAGAACGTTTCTAATATCGCGTCTCATGTACTCCCAAGTGAACTTTTCCTTTATGATCATCATTACTTTATCCGTGCCGGCATGTCCAGATATTGAATGACAGTGCCAGATAATGTTGGACCTTAAGCGTGGAGGAGCATAAATTCGGCGTTTGGTTTTGGCATGATCAAGATACTTATACAGTAATCCATCATGAAAGCAAAAAGATTGAGCCAACATTGAGATGCGAAAATAGTCATCGTCATTTGCAGGAATCAAACCCTTAAAAAATCTAATTAATTCTCGGGACTTCCTATCTCTCCCCTGTGCTTGAGGTAAGTACTGTAATTTCCTAAGAAATTCCTCATCTTCGTTGCTCATGACTTCTATGTGATGACTAGTGACGACATCGACTGGATTGCGGCATAAAGCATCAGCTAGGATGTTCTTTCTTCCTGGTCTGTGGATAACAGTTATGTTGAACTGCTGAATAAAGAGTGCCCACCGGGTTACTCTCTCGCTAGTTAGATCAGAAGACATGATAAATGTGAGGGCTTTGTGATCCGTGTAGATGGTCACGGGATACCCATATATAATCTTCCTCCAGTACAACAAGGAATATACAATAGCAAGAGCCTCAAGTTCCGTAATAGTATAGGACCTCTCATGTGGTCTCAACTTCCTGCTCATGAATGAAATAAAGATGCGAACATCAGGCTTCTCAGGATTGATTTGGTACAGCGCTGCACCGATGCCTACGGAGCTGGCGTCGCACTCAAGGCAAAAGGGCCATTCAAAGTTAGGATATGCTAACTGTACGCTTCCCTGAAGCATCTTCTTTGTTTCGGAAAAAGCCTCCTCGCATTCTTTTGACCATTTCCACTTATTATTTTTCTTGAGCAGCAGCTGCAAGGGTGCTACCATTTTGGTGTAATCTGGGCAATGCTGTGCAAAGAACTGACATAGTCCCAGAAATTGTCTCACATGTTTAATTTTTGTGGGTTTCGGGAAATCCAAAATACTTTGAATCTTGGCCGGATTAGGCCTGATCCCGTCTCCACTAATGAGGTGACCCAAGAACAGTACCTCTGTCTTAAAAAACTGGCTTTTACAGGCATTTATCTTAAAATTTTTGGTTTTGAGTTCGTCGAGTACCTTATTAACGTCTTCAATGTGTTGCTCTAAGGACTCCGAAGCTATTAGGATATCATCAACATAAATCGTTGCGATTTTTTTAATCTCATCGGATAATTGAAACTCAAGAGCCCTGATGAGAACTGCCCCTGAATTCTTGATCCCGAAAGGGAGACGATTGAATGCATATGTAATGTTTTCGAAAATGAAGCCTGTAAATTTCCTGCTATCCTCCGCCAATAAGATGTGAAAATAAGATGACGTCATGTCCATAGTAGAGAAGAGTTTCATGCCTCTAAATTTCCGGATGACATCCCTGAGTGAAGGTGGGTGGTCATGTTCCAATACAAGCCTGTCATTGAGCATGCGTACGTCTAGGCACAAACGCAGACCGCCATTCGGTTTTTTTTACAATAGCCAAGGGGTTTAGATACGGAGTGGCACATTTAGAAATGATACCATTATTTTCCATTTCCTTTATCACAATCCTGGCTTCCTCTCGGTACTTCTCAGGAACTGGATAGGGCCGTTTTTTATAAGGAGAGGTGTCCTTGACATTCAATTGGTATTCAAAATCTCTAATAACGCCTGGTTTGTCATCAAAAACTTCAGGGAATTTCTCAAATATTTGTTGAGTCGCTTCTGCCACGCGGGAATCGAACTCTGGGCTTTCAGCCGCACTGGTGAGAAATATGAAGTGATCACGACCTTCGTCGAACACATCCTCAACAATGGGCACTTCCTGGCCCTCGACGGGTCCCTCTTGACCGGTCTACCCTCTTCGCAATCTATTTCATCGGCAGGCAAAGCATCGCTCATCTTGCCTCCGGTTTCTATGAATGGGGTACCCAGACCTTGGCACTTCAGATTATTACAGTCTACCAGCTGCAACTCTACAGAGTCGATATTAAAAAATCGTATGACGTTGGCAGGATAATCAATGATTCCCCCATACTTGGCTAGGAAATCTGACCCTAGGATGACGTTGAACTTCATTGGCGAAATAACTAGGAATATATGCTCGAACTGGACACCTTCAATGTCAAATGTAACAAAAGCTTGAAATTTACATTTGATATGCTTGTCCGGTACTATCCCTTTAATTTTAATCTGTGCGACTGGTATCAATAACATGTCTTCTCCTCCCTTCAACATTTCAATTAACCTCTCAGACATTAACGAAGCTTGAGCTCCAGAATCGATTAAGGCAGTTACATAAAGGGTATCCAAAGTAATATTAATAACTGGAAGGCTTCGTTGGACCTTCGGTGTTGTAGGAGTGGGATCTTCATACAAGAGATCCGAGTCATCCAAGTACCAGTAATTAATATTAGTGACACAAATTATTTCCCCTCTACTACGGTTTTCAGGCAATCTTATTGTTGTGTTGTCGAAGTTTTTTTTTTTTTTATTGCGCCTGTCGACTCAGGGTTGGTCGCAGGCGTCGTGTTCTGTCTTCTGGCATGCTCTTGATATTCTAAAGAGGTAGCGCCAGGTAATCCTTCATCCCGGTTTCGATTCTGGATATATTCGCGAGTTTCTCTCCATCTTCTTTCGATCTCGGCTCTCGGCGAATCTCTATCTCGAGTAAGTGATTCGGTAGGTTTCTTCCACGTTTGAGTACGTCTATAAGGCGCACTTTGCCTGTATGGACGTCTCCTGAATCGTTGGAAATGAGATAACGGATCTCTCCGTGGTTCTACTTCCTCACGGGGTTCGGGATTCGATCTCGGCGGGTTATTAACTTCGACATGGTTAGTTGCAACCTCTTTCGTCTTAGTAACCCTAGGTAGATTTTGTGTATGGGCAGTGTCAAGTTTCCTTAATAAATCATCAAGTTGTTCTAGGTCTTGAACATTGGCTGCCACAAGAATTTCTTGTACATGCGCCGGAAATTGTAAAGTTACTACTTGTATTAACTCCTGTTCTGGCAAAGGAGGATCAAAGAACTGCATCTTCTTTAATTGGGAAATGAGAAAATCAGAATATCGTGAAGAATTAATAGCTGTGTTGTATCTCCTAGAGTATAATTGTAACTTAATCAAATGCTGAATTTCCGAATTCCAAAACCTCTTCAACAAGGCTTCCTTGAATTCATCATAGGTTTTAATGTTAAATTTAAATGCTGTGTACCAATTTAGTGCTTTCCCCTCCAATAATCTAGAAGCTATCCTCAATTGATGATCGGATCGTACTTTATTCTCTTGAAAGTACTCTTCAATATTGAGAAGGAATTCTTTCGCTGTGTACTCTTCCTTTCCGGAAAATTATGCAGGTTTATCGTCTGACAATTTTAAGACTGTGGAAATGCTAGAAGTATCTCCACTAAACCCTTGACACTGGTGTGTAGACACCTCCTTCTCCACCTGAGAGATTCTATTACCAATCGTCTCTATTTTTCCTTGTAATTCGACCTTGATATTCTTAACTTGCCCACGGATGGAGTTTTCCACGCTCTGGACTTCCTTTTCGAGGTCCTGCTTCACTTCATTTACATCGCGGCCTATGCGAATGATTTGAGTATGTGCGCTATCTAATTGGTTTTTTACATGCTTATCTGTTTCCTCCTGCCTTGTTTTAAGTAAATTGACTTCATTACTTATTTTCTGAAAGTTAGTCTTAAAAGATTCATGGATGTTATCCTGAATAGAGGCTATTTTTGCTTGTGCCTGTGATAACTGACCATGAGATTCTTTAAATTCTGCCTTTAAGCTTTCAACTTCCTTAATCAATTGATGTGAGGTAGGAAAAGAAGCTTTTAAGTCTTCAACTATTTGTAGTTTAAGGTCCTGTTTTACTGTTTCTAAGTCATGGGTGAGGCGTTCGTTTATTTCCGTAAACTTAGAATTAATCTTCGCATTAGTTTCTGAGAATCGTTTTTCAATCTCGGAACCAGCTTTAGTAAGCCTATTTTCCAAATTAGCATTAACTTCGGTAAACTTGGTATTAATTACTTTAGTTACTTGTGTGATACGACTTTCTAAGTTGGCTGTAGTTGCGGTACTGGTCTCATTGATACGAGTGTTAATATCATTAATACGAGATTCTAAAGTGGTACCTAATTGAGCAGTTGCAGCATTGGCCTCATCAATACGAGTGTTAATCTCAGTAATACGAGATCCTAAAGTAGTACCTAATTGAGCAGTTACGGCATTGGCCTCATTAATACGAGCTTGTAAATCAGCACCTACTTGAGCAGTTGCAGCATTGGCCTCAGTAATACGAGCTTGTAAATCAGCACCTACTTGAGCATGCGATTTGGCGATACGTTCATTTAAGCTAATCTTAAGAGCTTCAATAGCCGCTAAAATATTTTCCATTTTGATGGTAATGTATTTAAACCAAGCAACAAGAAAATCATAAATCACTTGAAAAAAAAAATCAGATATCACCATTATTGTCCAATGGATAAAAGTTCATGTTCAAAGTCATTCAAGCATTCTCAAAAGAAAAATCTCCAAGACATTTAACACACAAAAATGATCCCATATCATTGATAACACTTCTTATTATAGAGAAGTTAAATCTTGTTAGAAAGTTCACTGTAATATTAATATTTATTCCACATAAAGCACTGGAAATGTATCTGAATTAAATTACTAAGTCACACGATTTTAGTGCGATTTTGTCTATCACTGCACTTCTTAATTATTACTAGTAATTCAAAATTGAGCTTAGAATGGTTAAGTGTCAATTTAATGTCTACTGCACTCATAATTAAGTTCTGATATTGCTGAAGCACTAATTTCTAACTTTACTGCACTCTAAATCGGCCCCGATACGACTGGGGCGCCAATTTCTACCCCTCTCCTCTGTAACAGTAAATTTGGTACTTCGGCAGAGATGAGACGCAGGGCGTGTACCAGTCGCTGAAGTGCATACAGAGGGAGAGGGTTTGTTTAAAAGAAATCTTAAAAACTTTTGTTTCAGAGTTTATTAAAAAATTGAAATTAATATCACCTCTGTACAGCGTATACAGTTGAAAACGTTCCTCGTCTTATGGCTGGCGATGTCCTTAGATTCCGGCAGCTCCATTTTCCATAGCAGCGAACCACCATTCGTCCCCCGATGGAAGTTCTAGAAGATCTATTCGGTGTTTTGAAGATCCATGGCGTCGAGGTAGTCCTTGTAAATGGTGAACATGAATGAACATCGTTCAGCTCTGGGGCGAGTTAGTGCAAAGGCTGCTTCTGCACAGATGATAGAGTGTTTATAAATGCTTTTAACAAAGTCCAAACACAAATGTCTCGGTGAAATGTCACTTAATTTTGTCACGTGTCAAGTGAAAGAAATATTCATAAAATAAAGTCCACTCGGAACTGATTTAAAGTTACTGAAAGTTTGTTGCACCTATTACAACGTGAAGTAAGTTCATTGAAGCACTGTTCAATTTAAATGAAATAAAGATGTTCCGCTCGTGAATCAAACCAAAAGACGAAATTAACTGAGTACTGACAGTCCTTGGTTTTGACTGTTCGTAAACTAAATGTACACTGTTCATTAGAATGGAAATGCACTGTTCATTAAAATAGAGATGCGCTGTTCACACCTGCACAGTTCACAGTTCATGACCACAGCTTACGGATTGGTAAATTAAATTTGGATTAAACACAGTTTATAACTTAAAGTATCGAGTCCTCGGCAAGGAGCAATCAGATTCAAGTCCATAAAATTTCAATTTCGAACACTCGAAAATGTTTGCGGGTCTCGGACACTCGTATAGAGTAACAGTCAATAAATAATGTCCAGACGATACACAATTCACCTCACGTCCTATCGGAGTAAAAGGTTGTCACAATAAGGAAATCTGAATAAGTCCACATTCAACGTGACTATATTAAAGTCCACGAACTTGAAACTTAGCAGCGGCTTCACGCTCGATTACCACACCCGCGAACTGACGGTGCGAATACTACAGTCTAATGTGCTTATAGAAATCCCGGCCACAAACTGGTATCACATTCTGCAGCGCACTGCTGCTCACTATAACATGCTGCAACACACACTCACATTCACTGATCTGCTGAGCGAAGCAGCACGTATTTATATTTGATCCGAAACTCGTAGAACATTCTCCATCAATCCAGGCTTTGTAGTGCAGCGAGGCATGCTGTGACGTCACCCGCTCACTACGTCACACGCGCGCAGCTCTTGCTCGCTGTCGAGTCAGTTCTTCGTAAGCGGTCCGGAGCATAACATGTAAGTTTAAGATTTTCATAACGGGGACTTAGTCTGTACCACCGTTACCGGTACAATATGTGTCTGTGATAAAGACACAGTGGCAGTAGCAACACTGTCCTTAGCGCACATGTAAACGCAAACAGTTCCTTTCCCTGCAAGAATTTTATTTCATGTCTCTTCATCCTTGTTCTACGTTCCAATAATACGATGTGATTATTACAAGTGACACAAGAACACAATGCTTGCTTGTATAAAGGTAAAAATAAAAAGAATATTCAATTTTATGCCAACACGTGATGTATGGTGGGAAAGAGAATGTGGTGCGTGATTTTCTTTTCTGGTGCATGGAAGGACGTTACTATACTACCAGTATTAGTATATTATACTTGTTATTCGATATTGCAGTTTGGTACATGATGCCTCCGCATATAACAAAAGAGTTTTGAAGGTTTTATTGATTATTAATTAATTAATGCTATTTTCTTATCTCCATGTTTGATGCTGTCTGACCAATATTGTAACCGTTACTTCAGCGGTTACACAAACACAGTTAATGGGAGAAAAGTAAATCAGATTACAAGGTACCTAAACACTATACACACCATAATCATGTAATGAACTGCAGCAAAAACAGCAGAAGTAAATATCAGTGAGGGCAACTTGACAATAACAAACAAGGAACGTGGGACGGTACTGGGAACCTACCAAGGGCAAGGAAATGTTTAGGTTGCGGTTTTCGGAAAAATCAACGATGATCTTTGATTTTCCAAAATATTATTTACCAAATGTACCTTACAAAATAAATTACGAACAAGTTCAGCAATTGGAATAATAACAATAAGTTAATTTATTAATTTGACCACCTAATCAATACAATGAGTCTTGTCTTTGTTGATTTACATTGACATGTTAACTAAAATGGTACATGTTTCGCCTTGTATATAGGCATCATCAGCCATTGCCTTAACCTTGAAATAAAATCAGGCACTTGATTTACATATAAATAAAATAAAACTAATTTCTAAAAAGCCTTGAAGAGACTTGAACTAAAATTAACATATGGTAAAAGACGTGTACAATGTTGGTTTTAAAGATATTGCAATGAGTGAGGAGTTTACAATTGGTGAAAGTATTTGCAATATTTCACCAATTGTAAACTCGAGTGTTATTATCATGTTAATTTTATGGTCTTAGCATCTTGAGTATCGGTATCAAAATATTGTATCGAAGGTGGTATTGCAATGTCTGTGAGTGAGTGAGTGAGAGAGAGAGAGAGAGAGAGCGCTGGTGTTGTTTCATGACAGCATGATATTGCATGGCCTTGGCAAGCACGGACTGGCTCGGTAATGTCAGGGACCTGCCAGAAGTGCCCGAACAGTTGAAAACAGAGTGCAACTTGTGCGGAGACAGGAGAGTTTTAACCATAAGCTGCACTGCGTGGACTTTTTATATCTCAAGGGGCTCTAAAATTTTACCTGTTTAACGAGGAAATCTTTTTATACCAGAACATTTTAAATGGGAAAAGGTACATGTTTATCTTAATCTGACTGATCAACGGGCCAAGAATATCGCACGTCTTATATGGAAAAACGTATTGTGCGTGAACTTCTTAACAGAGTTTTGCTGTTTTCTGATGGGGTTTCACATTTCACTGACTAGAAATCACGCCCCTCTCTTCGCTGTCTTGAGGGCTTGTGACTGAATTAAGCCACTCCTCATTTCCAGGGGATTCCCTGGTTCATTCCACTGGATCTCCCTTTCTCGCTGCAAGGATGGCTTAGGTGATGCTTCTGTGTACTCTACGCTTCGAAACCCTGTGTTCTTCCCCACAGACAGTGGGTATGCTTTCTCATGTATCTTTTAATCCTTGGTTTATGCACCTTGTTGAGTACAGTATAGACACTGCAGAGAGGTTTGGAATTGAATCCAGGCTTGTGGCACACAATCTAGTGATTAGAAATTATAAACCACCACCTCGCCCTGCTGGTGAACGCTCTGATGGTAACTACTTTTTTTGACCAACAGAACTCAAACCGGCTAACCACCATGCCAGACCTTAGAGACTTGACGTCTTAACGATCATGGCCACCAGCTGTTATACAAGGGTCGAGTCATAAGTCATGGCAACTATTTTTTTTTTCCTCGTGAACAGGAGACAACACAGAAAATCTAAGATATGCATTTGGAAATATAGAGCATGTACTTATGCATAGTGCCTGAAGACAAATTCTGACTTCAGGAGATTCTCAGAGGAAAGTGACAGAACATAGGTAATTGGTAAACATTGTTTTATTATGATATAGACAGCAAATACACAAGCCTATGTATACAGGACAGGTCTCCACTGGTTACAGACCTTCGAAATAATCACCCAAAGTTTCCACTGTACGTTGCAGCAGTGGGACAGGCGCTGAATACCATGCGCTGCATGTGTACTGCTAACGTGTGACACCTCTCTCCGAAATGCTGTTACGATGTCCTCTTTGTTTAACGTCTCTACCCACCTCGCCACTGTTCTATAGGGCATGGCATGCACACCTAATGTTTCCCAGCTCTGCATGGCATTGGCATGCATTTCTGCCATGGAGAACTGCCATTTTAATATACGATCGTTGCTCCTGCTTGTTGACTTCCATGTTATGACTCTCTCACTCACACACTGAGCTTAGGGGCATGCTAGACCCACACTGTTGTTTACATACACCATCTAGTGGTATCATACGCGAGTACATACTGTATGTTTCCAAATGCATATCTTAGATTTTCCGTGTTGTCTCCTGTTTGCGAGAAAAAAATAGTTGCCATGACTTATGACTCGACCTACGTATAACATACTTATAGTAATAATAATAATAATAATAATAGTAATCATATGGCCTCAGCTACCGTGTGCAGACATTTCAAGTTGACGCCATCTGGCTGTCTGCTCGTCAATTTTGACGTTCTGTTTTACTCTAGGCCCACTAGATGGCAGACCGAGGAAACCGAAACTCTCTTGGGCGTCTGTAGCTGAGATTTAATTAATTTTGTTGGGTAAACACCAAATGTGTCACCAGAGATCTTTTACATGCCGACATTGAACAACATGGAGTGTCGAACGGACTTTTTTCTGCCCTTCAAAAATCCGACTACCTCTGCCGGGTTTGAACCCGCTATCTTGGGATCCAGAGGCCAACACTCTACCACTGATCCACATAGGCAGCTATAAAACACACTAATATCTATTCTTATAAATTAAACTATTAATATTCCAACTCTGATTTTATGTCTCACGTCATAGTGATTTTTAGATGATGTCAGCAAAATGATTAAGAGTACTCTCGATGATTTTATAACTTCCAGCTGACACATCAGATGCAATAATCTATTCTGCCAAAGCAGTTAAAGGTCTGGGTCTTTTTTTACACAAGGTGGGAAGCAGCTCTACAACAGATGAATAGTTGTAACATAGTCCAGATAGTTGGTAATAATAACATTGCAGCAACGAGAAACCTCAAAGTTGAAACTGCACTTGTGCAACCACCCTTAACATCGCATGTCTCACTGAAAATGTTAAATTGCAGACTTGTGATGGCCTGTTGGACACCATGAGACTCAGGAGATCTCTCAGAGGCGAGGAATATAAAAAAATGTGCCTATTAAACCAGGAAGGCAAATGTGTATGCCTATATTAAACATTTACTCTAGCCAACCAGTGGATAAGAAAACAAGATGGACTCACAAACATTGCGTGGAAAGATGCTCTCAGAATGACAGAAAATGTAGCCCTTGTCCGCACTATACCAGGCAGATTCAAAGACAGTAACCACTGCAGGCGATGCAGTGAGATTGAAACTTTGGCGCACGTCTTAGGATCTTGCCGTTCGGCGAATGCCTACAAAACACCAAACACCATCACATCCCATCATCCTTGGCCAATATGCTACGTGGAAAAGGGTATCTAGTACATGAAAAGGTCCAAGGCCTCGCAGTTGATGGTGGAACAAGACAAATTGACATGATTGCCTTCAAACCCAGAAGCAAAAAAAAAAAAAAAAAAAAAGTTTCATTCTTGATCCAACAATCAGATTTGAATCACATGCACAAGAGGCCTCTGCAGTTGGCGAAGAAAAAAAGAAAATTTACTCACCAACCATTTCCTATCACCTCAATGATCTATTCTGCCAAAGCGGTTAAAGGTCTGGATCTTTTTCTTGCAAGGTGGAAAGCAGCTTTACAACAGATCAATAGGTGTAACTGCCTCTGCATAGCAGGTAATAATAACATTGCAACAACGAGGCCTTAAAAATCATAGGGCTCATGCTTGGTGCAAGGGGCACCAGTCCTAAGCTGTTTGTCATGTACTTGCAATGCTTTGGTGTGCCGAATGAGACCATTGTGAGCTGGGGGGCACGCATACATCAAAAGCCTCAATATTGACCTTGAGGCACTACTACGCTGTTCACCTCTGCAGTGTAACGGTTAGTGTTATTAACTGCCTTCCTCGGGGCCCAGGTTTGATTCCCATTACTGCCAGAAATTTAAGAATGGCAGGCGGGTTGGTATGTGGTCGAAATGCTACATGCAGCTCACCTCCATTGGGGTTGTCTCTCGGGATGAGGACACAAACTTACTTCTTTTACCTCTTTTTTCTTCTATATTTTATCTGCTTCTTCTTTGTCACTAAGGATTATTTTCTCTACATTATCATTAGAATTATTGTTTATCTTTGTTTATATATTGTAATTAGATTACTAAATTCAAATCAAATCAAATCAAAATCTCTTTATTTGCAAATGAGGCGTCTACCTCGGTGGCAAATGGTACACTAAAATACATTATTGTCAAGCACTAAATATTAAATTAACAAGAGAAGAAAATTTTTCCTATAATACAATATTATACAATTTACGCTAACAATGTTTTCTATTAAACACACAGCTCATCCTTAATAAATTTATATTGTTTACAAAATTCTAATTATAATATCTCCTGTACTACTTACAAATATAGTCAACTGATATACAGTATGTGGAATTGCTTCAAATGATACTATAAAACTGGTATAACATTAATATTTACATTGCATTTATTTATTTACTTTTTTTTTTTACCCATTCTGGATCCTAAGTAGCATAACGACCTGCTGCGTCTTAACCAGAGCCCCTTTTGCCACCACTTTTCAGAGTTCCTGAAGGGCCTTCACAGCTACCGTAGCAGTCCCAGGGCCCTCGAAGTCCCCACTGTACTTCACCCCTACAGGCAGTCCCCTACTTTGGCTGTCCAAACTCCTTAGACCAGGGGATGGAATTAATTTATTCACACACATTTTTTTTTTTTTTTTTTTTTTTTTTTTTTTTTTTTTTTTTTTTTTTTTTTTTTTTTTTACAATAACCTGCACCGGTCGAATGCCCTCTAACACTTCATTTATTTTCTCTGTTGCTGTTTATTCTCTTCTTGAATATCTGTACAGATTTTGGAAAAGGATCAAACACTACCCCTGGTAAACTGTTCCACTCCTTCACACCCTTCCCAATGAATGAAAATTTACCCCAATCACTTCTGCTAAAATTCCTTCTAATTTTATATTTGTGGTCAGTCCTGCCGATATAATTATTTTCCAACTGAAGCCTCTCACGGATATCTCCCCATGCTGCTTCTCCTGTATAGGCTCTATATAATCCTGTAAGTCTAGTTTTCTCCCTTCTCTTACTTAAAGTTTCCCACCCAAGTTCCTTTAACATTTCTGATACACTACTCTTTCTCCTGAAATCCCCTGTTACAAATCTTGCTGCTTTCCTCTGCACACTATCTATTTCTTTTATTAGGTATTCTTGGTGAGGATCCCAAACACTGTTTGCATATTCCAATAATGGACGAACCATACTCAAGTAACTTTTTTCTTTTAATTCTTTGTTGCATCCTTTAAGTAGCCTCATTATGACATGTTATGATCTGTATGCTTTCCCAACAATGTCATCAATATGACCCTTCCAGTGCAAATTACTTTCAAATCTCACACCTAAGTATTTGCACTTGCCATCTTTTGGGATAACTACCTCATCCAAAGTATATTCAAATTCAGTTTTAAAGCTCCTGTTTGTAAAAGTTGTAACAGTTGATTTGCCTCCATTAACCTTCATATTATTTTCTTCAACCCATTGTTGGATACTTTCAAGGTCCCTTTGTAATTCTGAACAATCCTCAATGTTGTTTATTTCTCTATAAACAATTATGTCATCTGCATACAATCTTATTTTTGATGTTATATTGTTCCCTAAATCATTTGCGTATATTAAGAAAAGTAACGGACCGATTATACTACCCTGTGCAATTCCCTTCCAAACTTTCTCTTCCTGCGATACATTATTTCCTACTTTGACTTTCTGAACCCTTGAATTTAGAAATGCTTTTATCCAACGTGTAACCCTTACGTCCAATCCTATTCCCTCCAATTTCTTTAATAATATTCCATGTTCCACTCTATCAAAGGCTTTGGAAAGATCTATGGCTATGCAATCTAACTGACCTCCTGAATCCAACTGATCTGATATGTCCTGCTGAAATCCCACCAGTTGTGCCTCACAAGAAAATTTCTTTCTAAATCCATACTGGCTCCTCATGAACCAATTTTTATCATCACATATCCCTCTGATGTACTTCGATATTAAACTCTCCAGAATTTTACAAACTATACTGGTCAGGCTGATTGGTCTGTAGTTCTCTGGTTTCCTTTTATCACCCTTTCCTTTATAAATTGGTATTATTATAGATTCCTTCCATTCCTTTGGTATTACACTATTATTTATGACATAGTCAAAGAGAAATTTTAAATAAGGCACTATGTACCACCCCATTGTCTTTAATACCTCCCCAGTAATTTGATCACTTCCTGCAGCTTTTCCTTGCTGAAGCAGTTGGATTTCTCTGAAAATATCTTCGTTTGTGAATGAGAAGCTTCTTGTTTCCCTCTGTCTCTCTCCCTCTCTATCTTCTGTTTCGGTTTCCAACTCTTGACAATCATCTACTGAATCTCTAAATTCCCTACTAAATAGGTTTGCTTTCTCAGTATCTGTTAAATAGTGTTCACCCCCTTCTCCCACCATTGTAGGAATTTGGACTCCTTTTCCTTTTTGATTCCTGATATATGAATACAGCTTTTTCCATTTCCCTTTGTGGTCATTACCCTCTTGAAGTATGCCATTCATATAATTCTCTTTTGCTTCCTTTTTCACTCTATTCAGTTCCCTCATTAGCTGTTTTCTAGTTTCTCTACTCTCCCTACCCTCTTTGATTTTCCTGTTTACTATTCTACATTTTCTTTTTAATTTTCTTATTTCCCTTGTATAATAAACAGGGTCTGAGGTCATTTTACCCTTCTTAACAGGTACAAATCTCTTCTCTCCTTCCCAAATAATTCCTTTAAATTTAGCCCAAAGTGTATCCACGTTACTCCGTTCACTTATCCAACAACTGAATTGTGATTTAAGGTAAGTCCCAAATTCATCAACTTTAGTATTTCTGTACAATTTCTTGTCTTGTGTAACCCTCTTATTAAGCCTTTTTGGTACGAGTCCTACATCCATTATTACAGCCTTATGGTCTCCTATTCCTTCAATTACCTCAGTTTTATCAACAATTTCCCATGGTTTAACCAAGAATACATCTAGTAAGTTATTGAGACGAGTCGGTTCTTGTACTACTTGTGTAAATCCTCCCTCCCAAATTAACTTATTTGCCAGTTTCTGTTCATGGGCTTCACTTGCAGCTCCTTTCCATTCAACTTCAGGCAAATTTAGATCTCCCCCAATTATTACCATATCATTATTATTGTTGTTTTTATGAGTATAATCTATTATTTTTTCAAAGATTTCCATGTCTCTTTCCTCTCTTCCAGGCCTGTATGTTCCTATAATTCCCACCTCCTTCATATTATCACAAACTAATTTTATCCCTAATATTTCATCCCTTTCATCGGTAAACCATTCATGTGAACAGTAAGTTTCCTTCACCAGAATAAACACCCCCCCTCCCTCCCTTTTTATCTCCTCGGTCTCTACGATAGACTGTGTACCCTTCTGGAAATACTTCTCTATTACCCACCCCTTCTTTCAACCACGATATTGTGTGATGTTCTTTGTTGGTTTGGCAACCTCAATAATTTGAGTAAGAGCCAGAAACAGCGACCAAGAAGAAACAGTATTGGATGGCTGAAAAGAAAGAAGCTGTAAGAGAATGAAGGAATACTGGCACCAACGAAAACTGAAATCATGAGGAGTTATTTACATGGTCCATAATTGGCCAAAATCGATTATGATTATATAATTGTGTATAAATATACACCAGTGTGTGGTTATGTAAAGATTAGAAGTAATATTATTTCCTCTCCTATTCACAACATACATTGATATACAGTGATACCATACTTGTGGAAAGACGAACGACGTCAGCATTGTTGTATCAAAAGAGGCAGTAAACACAATCATGAAAATCAAGCAGTATGGCTGGGTAGCAGTTGCCCTGGTGGAGTGAGACCTTTTAATGGGCTCTATATGCCATTAGGATTTTAGTCCATTATTCTTTCACATGCAGCGAGTGAGTGCTTTTCCATTGCTTCGACTATGTATGTCGTGTGGTCTTTCTCTCTTCTTTCTCAAATGGTACCGGGCGAGTTGACCGTGCGGTTAGGGGCACGTGGCTGTAAACTTGCATCCGGGAGATAGTGGGTTCGAATCCCACTTCCGGCAGCCCTGAAGATGGTTTTCTGTGGTTTCCCATTTTCACACCTGTTAAATGCTAGGGCTGTACCTTAATTAAGGCCACGTCTGCTTCCTTCCCACTCAGAGGCCTTTCCTATCCCATCGTCGCCATAAGACCTATCTGTGTCGGTGCGATGTAAAGCCACTAACAAAAAAATTCTTGAATGGCCATGTGATTTTTCTGATTACATCTTGGTCCTGTAATTTGGTGATCCTAATCCTTAAAGGATTTTTCTGATTACTTGCACCAATTTGTTATAGAAGTCTTGTTTTTCAGAAATTGTGTGGATTTTGTTAGAGAGTCTGGTAGAGTCTATTCTTTCTAGTTGTCCCAGAAATTGGTCTCTTTGCATGCGCATTTTATCTGTGATTTTAGGGATTTCTTTGTAGTTTTCTGTATTTGTTTTAGGGTAGTGTACTTCATATTTTGTTCTTGTTCCTAGAATTTTTCTCATGACACTTTATATTTTTACATTCCATTCTTTTTAAAGCATTTTCTTCCCCCACAATTATGCAGGCCAGGTTATTAACTGAAATTTGTCCTTGATTAACAAGTTCAATTATCTTGGCCTACTAATCATGTCCTGTAAATTCCTGTACTGGTTTTATTGCTTGTTGATTTTAAATTATTTCATGTTAGAGAATGAGTAATTGAGAGATTTAGTTGAGAGCTGATCTTTCTTTCAGAGCCAAATTTTCCTCAGTTGGTGGAACTTCTCCATGTGCCACTACAAACACTTTACCAGAACCATCGAATGTCACCTACTGCTGCAAATGGACAGAATAATTCACTATAGCTTTGTAATGTAGATAAATAATTTATATATATATATATATGTAGTGCATATGAATGTGTGAAACCATCTTTGATAAGAAACAGATGCAAGGTAGTGTGTTTTTATTTAATTGTGTGTTTATTAGTGTAGTTGCTGAAATTAGGCTTATCTTTGAATACTGTGATATTTTGTATTGTTTACTTTATGGTCTTAGAATCCTCAGTTTTAAACTTGAGTATATTTCAAATAGCGTGTATCTGTTTATAAGACTATTTATTTAGGAAATTAAATCAGATCTTATCTTAAACTGTTCAGTACCAGTTTTTGTTGAATTGACTACAATATAAGGCTTATGTGTATCTAGCTTCTTCTACTTAGTTCTGTTGTGATATTGGATTATAGAATATTTAATCATTCTACTTACCTTGTGAAATTGTTAGTTCAGCCACTGAACATGTGCTTTCAAGTTTGCCTGTACCCTCCAATAAATCTTCCAGAAGTGGTGGAATCTCATTAAACAGTTGACAAGAAACAAGTAGGCAGATAGTCACTATAATGAAATCCTAAAAGTTGTGCTAATTCAAGAGGTGGTGAAGTTTGCATGGCACTCTTTTGGTTATTAGGAACATGATGGAGGGTGAACTCTTCCAGTTTTTTCTGCTATTTGTATCATCAGACAGTTCTTCCAAACTACCTGATGGAAATTTTACTAAGTTCAATCTACTGTGTAGATGTGCCAATAGATGACAGAACCAATCAAATAGCAATAAATGTTTCCCTTGTATCTGTTACCATTCCTTGGTTTACTATTTATATAATTCTCTCTTTGAATAGGATGAAAATCATTTGTGATATAGGCATAGAAACTTAATTCATGCAGATCTCATGATCCTTGCACCTGTTTCTTTAATCAATCTTGTATCCATTAATATTATATTGATAGTTCACCAGCACACACCAAAAAAAAAAAAAAAAAAAAATGATTTATAGTATCATTTAGTGGTTTTATATAATTTAGGGGTTAGTGATGAAGTTTGTATGAGGTTAGTAAAACTGTGCTAGTAATTCTGAGAGCTTGCATTATGGGTTTTTGTAGTCTTTTTTTGGAGTTTCATATGGCAACTTGTCTTCCTGTTGTAAAATATATTTTAACTGTGACAGAGGAAAGTCAAAAGGATAGGTGAGGTTCAGAAATATTCATCGAAAGAAAATAATAATTCACTGAGTTGATTTTTCCTTTGTTCAAAAACTGTTTGATATGCTATGGAATTTGGTGTCTGTTTTTGTATTCCCTGTAATAACCTCCTGTGAATTTGATAATGTGTACACTGTCGTCTGACCCCCCACTTCCATGATCCACTAAAACTACATTTATAGTGGGCTAAATCTGATGCATATCCAGTGAAAATATTTGTGTGAGAAAACTGAAGATATTCAGATCTGCAACTGATTTTTCCACTTCCATAGTGGCTTCTTTATTAATCTGTTGATAGTTTGGATTTCATATTTCACTCATTTCAAGGTTTTCTTCACAATAAATTTGACAGTTGAAATATTCATTATACACATTGAACTGGAAAAGAGATCTGGGTTGTGCAGGTTTGAATTTACTGACTGAGAGAACAGTTATCTATAAATGTCACTTCTATACCTGTTTTAACATACGTTTTAATAACCTTTTAACCCGATGAGTGCTACGCCCGCCTATAGATGGGCTGACACGGCCGGTCCACCACTGCTACGTCCGTCTATAGACAGTACAAGGGAACTTCAATTTTTTTGAGTTTCCCGGTTCACTCTCGAGTGCCGATTCGATCTCTGGCATGTTCTGCCATCTGTTGGGACATTATTTAGAACTAATTGATCACGGCTGATAGCTTGGGGAAATAACTTACAGAGCTTTGTGTAGACGTCTGTGGAGCTCATCTGTGATGTAAGCAAGCTATTTGCTCTCGTAGCGGTGTTATTTCAGATCAAAGAATCTTTCAATTAACTACAGCAGAAAGTGATGATAAGGATGATGATTTTAATTAGTTGTTAAGCGATTTTGGAAAGTGAGAGTGATACAGAGAGTGCTGAAAATATTGTAAGTGAGAAAGAAACAGAACCTCTTTCTAAACACAGGAAGAAAAACACGGTGAGTTCAAAAGCTATTTCATCACTGTTTTCGTGGCAGATGGATGACTTTTCTGCACAAGACTTTCAAGCAACCCCAAAATAATTGACTGTTTTTTAAACTATTCTGTCAGTGGCGTTGGTGCAGCTGGTTGTTGGTGAAAAATCTATACTCTTATCACAAACAACTAGTGGAAATCATTGAGCTGTCAGCACATTCCAGGGTTAGAATGTATTTTAAAACATCAACTTATGTACCGTACTTGTAAGGAGTTACATGCATTAGTTGCCTACAGATTTTAGGAAATACTTTTATTTTGGACTCTTTACTCTCTATAAAGATATGATGTACACATGGGCACAAAAGGTGTAATTTTGTTTTCTCTCAAAATAATATTAAACATACATGTAGGATTTTCTGTTTCCATTTAGGTTTATAAAGAATCAACATTTATAAACATATTAAGCTAATCACCCCACTGATAAGTTAAAAATTGAGGCTTGTATATTTTTTTTACATACAAATGAAAAAACTCAGCACTGAGGTACCAAACAGTCAACTGGTAACTCAGCACTTAAAGGTTAAGCTACAAGCTGCAAATTCTTCTACAGAAGATATTTACAGAACATCATTTTTTTCTTGCACTTATTAAATCAAAATCAAAATCAAAATTTTCTATACAGTGAAACATTAAGACATTTATGCAGGGGACAAGGAAAGAGAATATGTTACATGAGAAAACTTACTATTTATTGACTACACAAATGAAAACCCCCTATAAGGGATATGGAAACACTTGATATAGGTTTTCTTCTGACACAAGTGCATTTTACGTCATATATATGCGAGTACGATGAAAGCCATATCTGCCACTTCTAAAGATGAGAGGAGAATGTTAAAAGACATGAGAGAACAAATGTGAAAACCTTTCTCACTGGGGTTTATAAAATAACGGAGTAGTGAAAGGTGTGAAAAACACCAGACAAAATATATGAAAACATTTGAATTGGGGTGTTTTCTGGTCACACTCTTCGACCGTGAATTATTTGGAGGTTACACTAGACCGTATGTGTGAGAATAACTTTGGCCATTTTGAACACTACAAAACTTTAACCTTCTTGAGTCAAAACTCGAAGGTGCAAGTTTTAACATTTAAGCCACCTTTACATGTTTAAAGATGCAGATGCCAGTCCACTTCTTGAAGGATTTTAATTTTGTCTTCATCAGTAGGCAATTTCACAAATTTTTCCTTATCCATAAGTGGCCTGCCACAAGTCAATTACGCACCATGCTTGTCAACTTCACACAGTTATATTCATAATCCATAGGTAGGCTGTCACGTGATAAATATTTGCTACCCTTCACTGTGCCTCACAAGACGGATTAATTTTCTCATTTCTGAATGGAATGCGAAACACAAGCCCAAATGAGGTTTCGCTTTATATATTTGAGGTTTTGTACTGTCTTTGGATTGTGTTTGCTCTCTGGCTGAATTAATCAGTTAAGTATAATATTCAGAAATTTGTATCTGCCCTATAATGGACAATAAACCAATTAAGAAGTTGTTTAAATAGGAATTGTACAAGAACATTTCTTTTCCACAAAATGAAACACTCGCTGTTACTACATTCAAATTGATAAGACTCATGAAGAAAGATGATCACCTAAATGGGAAGTATATATTAAAATTTTGGGAAGAAAGGTAATTTAAAAATCTGGAAACAACTGGGAAATCAGTGGTGATTATTTTGCAGTGAAATTAATAAAAGTAACAGTATTAATGAATTAGGTAAAGTGTTGTTGTTGATTCTTCTTTGATTATTGCCCTAGCAAGCAATTATTTCTGGGCACTGTTACTTCACACAGCACTGTGGTCATCGGCATAATGTCCCTTTATGCAGATGCACCCTTGTGGGATAAGTATGGTTCCTTTCTATTGTACCTTTCCACTCTTACTGACTGGATGAAGATCCATCGCCATGTTGGAATAAAGGTCATGTTGCTCTTGAAGCTCTTCTTGCCCTTCTCACTCATCCTTTCTCCAATTTACAATATCATCAGCAAATAATATTGTGTTGTTGTGTTGGTCCTAATACCTCCATTGGCTGATTTTATTGCATAAGCAATTAGGTTTCAATTTCAAATCATCCTGTTTTGTCCACTTGGTTCTTGATACAATTTTGTCCTTTAAAATTGATTGTCCTTTTTATGATTTCTTTTCCCATTCCTTTATGTACTAGACTTTTCTTGAGCTTTTTCCCTGGGAACACTGTCAAAGGTATTTTCTAGATCAACAAATGTAATCATATCTTTCCCTTTGCCTTATAAAAATAAACTTTGCTATTGATCTCCTACTTCTGAAACCAGACTGTTCTTGAAGTTGCATTTCCACCTTTTCTGTAATTCTTCTTTCTGATATCATTCCATGATTTTGACAACATTGGTTATAATTGTGATTCTTCTATGATTATTACATAACCTCCTTTGCTCCTTTTTCTAGAAATAGTTGTTTAAATAGACATGATCTTTTTTCTCCCCCTCCCAAAACATGGTCCATGAAAGCATCACTTCAGGTATTTAATTCCCTGTGGTCAAACTTCTGTGACCTGTTTCTCTTTCCCTGCACTCATGATTATTCTGTATTTCCACCACTCTCCCAAAGATCTCCCTTTATAATTTTGAATTCAACACCTGTTCCGCACAGCTTTCACCACTTTCATATATTTAACTGTCAATTCCACCTCTACTAGTTGTTTTCATTTCTCTCTACAATTTTTTCTTTCCCTCTACATTTTTTTTCTGTACATTGTGCCATTTTCATTTTCTTGTAGTCAGTCAGAGTTTGTTCTTCTATCTCATAATGTATATCTTGTAATTTTATAACGGTTCTTCTTTGTGAATCATGTGTTCCTGTTATTGGTTTGTTTCTTTTACAAGTCACGGTTCTTACTGCTGTATCCAAAGCATCTCAAGATTTCTTCTCTTCTTGTTCTGTCTTTTTCTACCTGTGCATATCTCCCATTATCATGTTTGATTGTGTATCTTTCCATGCATTTTAAGGAAGAAGCCAGACCTAATTATTGTAGGTTACTTATTGAGTTTACAGGCAATGAGGTACATCAAACTGCATCCGGAATGTGCAAAGTAATGAATTATCATCAAAAGGAAGTATTGCAGCATCGTGTCTTTTATGTAGCATGGTAAATAGTTGAAATATGTACATGAGACCCATTGCATGGAAAGGGACCTAAAGTCAGATTTTTCATTTTTGAGTATTCGTAGTTCTAAACTTGGCATAAGATACTCAGCATTTTAAAAGAGAGTTTATGCTTCTAGGTGCAAGGTGCAATACTTCAGAAGATATTAATTATTGACTGTTGCCATTAAATACTATATTTTGAGAAAAAATGCAATTACAGCTTTCGCTAATTTTTTTTAACCAATTGTGCCAAGTTTTCATGACATTCAGTGGCAAATACTCAAACTGCTGTGTAACTTAGTTTGTTAAGAATACCCATAAGTAGAGGAAGGTGTCAAAACATAGAAATGCAATTTTTGTACCCCAGACACCTTTGTTTAACTCTGCTATAAAATTTCCATTGCCGACTTTGGGTCCCTTTCCACGCAACGGGTCACATATAAGGTTATGGGCATGACTGAATACAGTGCCAAATAACAGTATAGTAGTGCTGTTAAAACTGGAGAATATAATGTTTAAATTGGGTGTTAAATCCAATCTTTCTTGTTCAGCATCATTGTTTAACATTTAGCTATGCAATGTCTGTTTTAAAGAAATAAAAACACCTAAAATTTCAGGTGATCACCATGTAAGATATATTGTATTGGGTGGATAAAGTGACAAGTAGATAGTGTAATGTGCTTTATGCATAATGTTTTGTTGTACACTAGATATGAAAAGAAGCAGGATATACAGATAACAGTTCCCAAAAGCAGACTGAAGATTTCTTATGCACATATTTTGTAGAGCTGAGTTTAAGCCCTTTTTTTCACAGTAGAACTGAGTAGATAAGTTATTGTTTGGTGAGACCAGTACCATAGACACTAATATCCAATCTGTTTTCATTGAAATATATTGAGCTAGTGACTGCATAAAAGAAGAGATTGTTTTAAATATGAGTTTCAAAAAGTATCTAAAATATCTTCTTTGCAGCTTTGGAAGATCTGCTAGATAATTTAGTCATGAGATGAGTCTGGCCAACTGAAATTGATTCCAACTATTGATTGTGATGACAAAGGCATTACAAATCCTGTTAGGTCTTATATGCGTTCAGGGGCAGTGGTTATGAATGAGTTTAACTCTTTTAGTGCCAGAGTCGCTGTGAACGATCTTCAAAAAATGAACGAAACTTGCCAGTGTCACTCTGAGAGACCCTTCATTTCTTTATTTGCGAGGCTTCTAGACCAAAAATTGTGCCTAATCTTGGCATGATTATTAAAGAGAGTTCATGCTACCATGTTCTGACAACATTCTTTCATTTTCTATAAGTAATCTCAAGCGATATTTAAAATTTGTTGACTTGTTTATGCGCGAGTGGTAAAAGCATCACGTTAAAGTGCAAGAAGAGAGGTGTAAGAGAGGAGGAAATTAAAGAACTAATTAGTCCAGGAACTGTTGTGGAGCCTGTGCAGGATAGTCCTGGTCGACATTCCTTTCTTCCCAGTCACTATTGGTATCAACATCATCACTATTTCCTTTCTTCCCAGTCACTATTGGTATCAACATCATCACTATTTTTTGCTTGGTTATGTACAATCACATTCCGCACAAGTAATTCATTGTCTGAGGTGAAATCATCACATGATTCGTCATAAAGTTCGGAATCACTGTCCACAAAGTCTGAGAGGACACCACTTGACTTGCCATTCATTAGCTATATGGCTGTTTATTTTCACTGTCATCATTTAATTGTGTTTAACTTGTGTGATTGCCATTGTTGGAGTATTTTTTCAGTATGATAGATTTAAAAATTTTGTATTTTTGACACCTTGTGGTAGATATTTTTCGAACAAACAAAATCTGTTTCTTGGTTCTTGTATTATGTATGTGTGCCCCCAGTCTTCATTTTTCCTCCATTTGTAAGCATATGGTAATAGGTATAATCAAATTTTCCAACTTTTATTTTCCTGAATAAATTATTTTAATTAAGTAATGAATTAATTTATAATGTGAAGAATTAATTTGATAATGAACTGAAAATTATTCTGAATGTAAGTGATTATGTTTTTTTTTTTTTTTTTTTTTTTTTTTTTTTTTTTTTTTTTTTTTTTTTTTGTGCTAGGGGCTTTACGTCGCACCGACACAGATAGGTCTTATGGCGACGATTGATTATGTTTTGAACTCTCTGATTAATTTTGCTTTCATATCTTTAAAAACATAGGAGTTACATTCAATTTTTCTGAAAGCCTACATTTTCCATTAAAACAGCCTGGCACTTTTAAACTACACCTTTACATTTTTGCCTGGCACTGAAAGGGTTAAGCCCTGAAAAAAAGTTCATCATTTACTGAATAAATGATGAAAAGATAGAAATGAATCTTCGAGTATACAGGTATTTTAGGATGTATAATGAAAAGCAGGGACAAGTATTTTAGATTGTATATGTATGAAATACTGCAGTAATCATTTAGAGAAAAAATGTAGCTTATAACAGTATACACAGATAAGGGAAAATGCATTGTAAGAACTGTCACCCAGTACTTATTGATTTGTTAGAGGATGTAGTTCTGCCCAAAAATTACTGTATTTATTTATTTATTTATTTATTTATTTATTTATTTTTTGGTTTCAACCTATTTGTACTAAACATTTCTTTCCAGTTCATTAACATAGCCACATATAGAACATTTGCTTTGACTGTAGGTGCTCAGAAAACTTCAATCATTACATAAAACCTAGAAAACACTACTCTTTGAACAGCATATTGCATTATATCATGGCATAACATTAATATATGCACGTAGCATTGTTCTCTATGTCTTTCTCCATCTTTTCTTTTTCCCGTGGCCTTTGTAACCACATATACACAAGTACCAGTAAAGATTAAATTTAAAATAAATAACAGGTTTCTTCAGAAACAGAAAAAATAATCAAAAATTCATTGATCTTCTTAGAATAAGTTTTTATGTTAATATTTTTTTATTTAAACCAGAGACCCTTTGTCCAGTATTGGTACCTCATTTGCAGTCTTCTAATTTCTCACTGAAGAAGCATTTATGTACCTAAAAGTCCATTCTTTCATTGTGTCTCCTTGAAGCATTACAAATATTGTAGTAAAGAACAAGGAGCCCAAATTCTCACTCTGATGACAACTTCAAAAATGTACAAGCACAGTTATCTTCAGCTAAAATCATTACAGTCACAGATTAAGTATCTTTAGTTACCTGTATGTGGTATTGTTAGTTGTAAGATAAATTGAAAAGAATTGATTGGCTTGTAGATTAAAAATTATTCATGTATGAAACTGTTCATTTTTGTTGGTTTTAGAATCTTTTAAAGATTTAATAATAGGTCATGAAAAGGTGAGAATGACTATAATCTTTGATTCACCCATGACTAATATACATTTTCTGTGCACGTTCCTTTGCTGAATGAGAGGAATGGTGGGGAGTTTCCTTTTTTTTTTAATTGTACAACTTTGAGTTCCAGTATACTAGAAACCGTTGCTGCTATTTATTTCAAGTTAAAGTGAGCAGTGGAAAAAGCTATAATGGAAGCTCAGTTTTAATTATTTTTACTATAGATTGGCTGCTTCATTTTTTTTAAGTGTGTCCGGTAACTGAAATTTAGTTGAATGGAGAAAAGACAGTAGTCCTATACTTGAGATTTAGCATGTAGTTAATCCCTCCAGAAATGTGACTAATATTACAACGAAATACTATTGTTCTGATCAAATACATTACAGTATTCTTAGCGTGTAGTCCTGTTTCTGAGTAAGTTTGAAAATAGGTGACATATTGGTCACAAAGTTTTGTACAAATCAATGGAGTAATTCACTTCCTTTGATACTCTCACAAATAATTGGTGCTGTTGTACCAAAGACTTCTCATGAGTGATAGACTGTAACGTTAGGTGAATACATTTCATGAATGTTTCTTACATGATGATTGTTAAAGAATGTGGTATATTATGTTAGAAATTAATTTTATAGGCTACTGCTTACTTGGAAATTATTGTGATATTAACACTCTCTGAAAACTAAATAAATGAAAGAATATTTTTCTTTTCAAGTACTGTTTTATCTCACAGGATTTCTTGGTGAAAGTATATGTAAAATGTTTATGATTTTTATCACCTAATTTCTCACATGGGTTGAAATTGTAAATTATATTGTATGTTACTTGATTTCCTTAAGCTAAGTTATTTGTGCCTAATTCTAAAAGGTGTGACAATTAAGTTTACACTGAATACTCTGATAATAGGTGTAAGATATTCTTGAAGTGTTATTTGAAGACTGGTAGTATTTATTATATTGGCATCAATTGTATGTATGGCAGTTTAATTACATGAGCTTTTAATGGTGGCTTGTCTGCTGGCTAGGAATATGCATACCATCTATTTATTTTTCAGAATTTTGCAATTCACAAATATGTAGTTTATTTAAAACTGAAAATGTCTGGAACTGGTAACATAGTATTTTTAAAGGATAATAAATAATAATCATAATTCTCTAGCCAAATCTTGGAATAAGCTAGGTGCCTCGATAAACCTCCATAGTTATTATTACCTCAATCCTTACTGCATTATAATTATCAACATAAATACTTCTGATTGCCTATAATGATCTTTTCTTCATGGCAGAATCCTTTAGTATAATCATCTTTTGCCTAAGTACTTTTAGCATTTGTTTTCTCTAGACCTGCAAACAAACATTGTTCTCAACTCCTCTCTTTGCATTTCTCAATTGCTTAGACAATACTGAAACTAAAACCACACTGGTAATCATCTAATTCTCCACCAATAATCACTCTCATTTTTCCACACTGGTCATGAAATACTAGGTATCTAATTGTTGCAATCTTCCTTGTTTCCTCACTTGCAGTTTGGTGTTCATGGAGTTAAACTGACTTTTTTCTCAGAGAGTTTATACACTATAATATTGACGTATTTCTTAACGTAATGTGTAGGCAAACATAAGTTTAAAGATCTTGATATAATTTATGCAAAAATTGTAAAGATTGCTTCCTAAACTGTTAGCAATGCTGACTGAAGAAAATTAGAAATATTACATTAATTAATGTCTATGAAAATTATTTTCTCATATTCTGCTGTATACTGGGTGTAACAAAAATGTACGGCACAAATTGCAGGACACATTCCTCACACGTAGACGAAGAAATTATGTTATATGAACATAGGTCCAGAAACGCTTTGTTTCCATATTACATCTCATTTTATCCAACTCATTAATCATGGGAAACGTGCACTCTTGGTTACATCTGGCAACAGTGTCATTATCGTACGTGCGCTGCCAGTGTTTTGTTTTACATGTCCCTGTTGCCATGCAACTTATGTCATTGGTTGTTTACAGGTAACATCGACTGTTCCAGTGATCAGTACAATCTTGGCAAACATGTATCAGAGCTCACGGAGGGCATATTGAACATCTCCTGTGAGAAAGAGTTGCATGTGGTATGCTGGTACGTTCTGTTCTTGTGTGTTTCCCACGATTAATGAGTTGGAGACAATGAGGTGTAACATGGAAACAAAGCGTTTCCAGGCCCATGTTCATATAACATAATTTCTTCGTCTACATGTGAAGAATGTGTCGTGCAATTTGTGCCATACGTTTTTGTTACACCATGTATGTAGTTCCTGCAAAACCCTTATCATACTCAACGTCTTTTGGTGCAGTTTTATACCTGATGACAGTATTACAGAAACGATCCTTCAGAGAAACATCCAGTAATCTTTCTTTTTTAGTAGGTAAGGTGAACACATTGTAGATTCTATTGAAGTGTTAGACAGGTAATACTGTTTTGAAGTGGTGAAATTGCTTCATGTGTAGTGTCTCATGAACAGAATCTCCAGTCATTCCGTACACGTCAGGTACATTGATGCTTCGAAACAGCAAAACTTTGAAACATTTCTTATGTTCTGAAATTTGTAATGGTAGTTTAAGCCCCTGAAGAAGAAAATTTTGGTTCTTGAAACATGTTCAGTGTATTGAAATTGTAATAAATTTCATATTAGTGTTGACAAGGTGGACATTTACATTTAATTGACCTTTAGAAGTGATGTATTGGTTGTCAGTATGGATCAATCTACAATGGATCAGTCTACTACTATTGACCATTATGGTTAAGATTATCAATTAAATTTATCCAAATTTATATCCTCTCATCAATTCGATTCAGTATCTCTTCATTTGTGTTGCAATCTACCAATCTCACAGTCAGCATTTTATCGTAACGCCACATTTCTTGGCTTATTTCCTTTCTGAAGTAGTTATTGTCCATGTTTCACTTCCATACAGTGCTATGTTCCAGATGAATGTCTTCAAAAACATCTTTCTAATAGAGTTGGCTAGTGTGTGTATGCTTTGAAACACTGAGTAGGCACAATCAGCTGTCTCATTGCCTCGACACAAGAACGCTTCACTGTTTCGCAGTAGTGAGATTGTTTCGTGTGTTGTGTCCCATGAACAGAAACTCCAGTCGTCCCATACATGTCAGGTACATTAATGCTTCGAAACAGCTAAGCTTTGAAACAGTAACCGTGCTTTCTTTACCCTATCACCTCGATAGAAACACTCCGTGTGACATTGTCCTGAAGATGAGCCGACACTCATTAATAGACACTTCATATTCCGAACCGTGAGTCTAGTTAATAAAAGAATAGTGTACTCCGCAATGTAAGGTCTTTGTTTTACACAGAAAAAGGGCATTATTGTTCTCAAAGCAGAGTCATACTATAACAGAAAGATGCTCCCATTTGTCATGTGCAGAAGTTTCAAAAATTTGGTTTTAAACTTTAATTTGAAGTACATTTTAAAACTGGATTAGGTCTAGTCTGTTACTGCACATATAATACCGATCTTCGACTCTTTTTAGATTTCATTACTCGTATAATTTACTTAGACTACTATTTTACTATGCTTTCATAAATGGATTAGGTTAAGTTTGTTATTGTACATCAAATACCTATTTTGAACCCTTCGTACAGTTCATTAATGATTTTATAATTATTCAGATTAGATTAGTTACTGTTTTAGTGTACTTTTAACTGTAAAACTGATCCCTTTTAGTATCATTATAAGCGTGCCGTGAAGAAGCAAATGCAGTTTATTACTATATACTGTACATGATCTATTTATCATACTGTATTTTGTATACTTGCTAATTAAATATTTCATGAACCTCATATTTTATAGTTATCAGAATGTTGAGCACTTTATTCAGTGAATTGAACTTAGCTATGGAGTGTGGTTCATTTTTCAACATGCCATCATGAAACACTGCTTTGAAGCAATTCGCTGTGCCACATCGAATGTTTTAAAAAGTCAGCAGTGTTCCGAATTCCTATATCAATGTTCAAAATGAGCAAATTTCTCTTCTTAAGAAAGGCCTTCCTTGCTTGTGCTAGTCTGAATGTTATGTCCTGACTTCTGGCATCATTAGTTATTTTATTACACAAGTACAAATATTCATCTACTTTTAAGATTTCATTTCCTGATCTAATTTTTCATGCATGACCTAACTTTGTTCATCTGCACTCCATTACTTGTGTTTTGGACTTATTTATTTTCATACCATTCAGCAATTTTTCCAGATAGTCTGCAGACTCAGATAAAACAACAATATCTCTGGGTTGCAATTTCCTCTCCGTGGATTGTGATTCCCTTTCCAAATTCCTTTTTGATTTCCTTTTCTACATGTTCTATATAAACATTGAAACGGAGGATGGACAAACTGCAGCCTTGCCTCACTCCTTTTTGGATTGCTGCTTCTTTTTCAAAGCCCTCGACTCTTATCACTGCAGACTGATTTTTATACAGATTGTAGATAAATCTTCTTTGTCTGTATCTGATCCTGATCACCTTCAGAATCACAAGTAGCTTGGTCCATTCAACATTATCGACTGCCTTTTCTAGATCTGCAAACGCTATGTACGTGGACTTGTTTTTCTTAATTCTGTCCTCTTAAGATCACAGGTAAAGTCAGAATTTCTTCATGCGTTCCTACATTTTTTCTGAAGCCAAATTGTTCTCCCAACTCGGTTTCAACTTGTCTTTCCATTCTTCTGTAAATAATGTGTTAAAATTTTGCAGGCTTAATATACCAAACTAATGGTGTGGTAGTTTTCATACTTGTCAGCGCTTGCTTTCTTGGGAATAGGTATAACAGCATTCTGCCTAAAATCGGATGGCACTTGTGCTATATCATACATCTTACACACTAAATGGAATAACCTCTCCATACTGGTTTTTTTCAAGGCAGTCGGTAATTCTGAGGGTACGTTATCAATTTCAGGCACCTTGTTCCTACTTAGGTCTCTCAAAGCTCTGTCAAATTTTGGCCTCAAAATAGGATGGGGCAGGTGAAGATTTAGATGATATAATTGACAGTTGCGAATGACTGGAACAAAATAGTGAATAGTGAGCTTTCTGGAATTGAAACTGAACCTGTTGTTGCAAATTCTGACAAAGTGGTATGAAATAGACCCCTACACACAGGGAAAGATGGAGGAATCACGTGGGATATACTCTACAGAAATACGATACATAAAAGTAGGCATAGGAATCTCGTTAGACATTTACTGGGTGCCAGTGGACAAGCACAAAATATAAATCTGGCGATAATAGCATAGCATTTATTTTTACCTGAAGACGCTATAAAACAAATTGTGCATTATACCTATCTCAAATTGGCAGAAATGCATAAAAGAGTCGCACATGAAAGAGATGTTCGTGATACTGATTAAACAATGTAGAATACTCTAAATTTGTAACTAAAATGTTGTAAAGCTACAATGATTCTTATGAAAATAAAAGCTTAACTTAATTAAATCTAAAACTGTACTATAAAGATGGTTTTCTTCATTTATTTCATGGATGAGGGGAAAATCTCACCACGTGCCCACTCCTGTTCCTAGTGACATCGTGTCCCATGCTGGGTTAACCCATTAATGCCCAGAAAATATTTTTTTCGAGTTTTCTTGTACTTTTTTCAACATTACATCTATAACCGATCCTTGAAGCAAGAATACTTAAAAAATCTGAATATTTCAATTTTAAGGACCATTTTTTTGGCGTATGATATATCATACGCTGGGCAGTAGGGGGTAACATATTACACCAAATATAGTTATGATTTACTAAGAACAAAAATAATTTATTGCAACATAAATTAGAACTAAAAACAGAATACTGATCTTATAGATCAAGCGATTCCAACTGAGGTGCTCCCTCGGCCCTGGCTGGCCCCGGTGCTGTGGTATAGCACTGTTGAGGTGGAGGGGGAAGGAGGGGAAGTGGCAGAGGCAGAACCACAGGTCGTCAAGTCAGCGCGCAGCTTATGAATACAATAGTATTTATAACAGTTCTGTGAACACATAAACACACAATTTATTCTGTACATACTTTGCGTTTGCCTTAATGTTCATTTAGCGTTTTAAGTCGATCGCTGACATCATTTTGCGGCAACTAATTTACCAATAATGGGTACAATCGATTTGGCAGTAGAAATTCTAAGTACAGCCCCTAAGTCCGCATCAGACAGAGAAGTCCTAGCTCTCCATTGATTTAAATTCAGAATAGAAAACATCTCTTTTTTTTTTTTTTTTTTTTTTCAATTTCCAGAGCAACAATGGCCCATAACGTGCTTGAACTGAGCCTTCTAAAGTGTTGGGTTCAAGTATCTGTGGGACAGGGAGATAAAATATTTAAAATAATTATCATTGTGGGGTTTTTTTTTGCAGTAGGTCTTACAGTGATGATGGGATGGGAAAAGGGTGGGAATGGGAAGAAAGCGGCCGTGGCCTTAATTAAGGAACAGCCCCAGCATTTTCTTGGTTTGAAAATGGGAAACCACGGAAAACCATCTTCAGCGCTGCCGACAATGGGGTTCGAACCCACTATCTCCGGGATGCAAGATCACAGCTGAGCGCCCCTAACCACGCCGCCAATTTGCCTGGTGTTTTTTTTCTCAGCAGCACATCTAAGTCTAATTCTAAACTGTTATTAATAATCCAAAACCAAAAACGAAAACAAATCTCCTAAATTGCAAGTAAAACAATTCCTAATGAGCAAGTTATTACGTATCTCTGAAGAACTTAGCAGTTCCGATTTTAACTTAGCAATTTGTTCGGTTCTTGCTGCGCCAACGTCATCATAGGTGGAAACATGTTTATTGCGGTAGTGTCATCGAACGGTTGAAGACTTTACGCTTAAAATGACATGACAAATTAAACACTGAGCTTTCCACCCATGAAGGATTAAACAGCATTTTTAACGAAGGTGAAACCAACTGCTCCACTGTCTGTTCTATCGAATAGATTCTACTGAGAATGACACACACAAAGAGAGAATGAGAATGAATGTACTGTCTCTTACGCACACATGCAGCGACCACTACTTGGGGCAGGTGGGGAATGAGGGGAGAGGTGCTGCTGAGTGCAGCTCTGGTGCGCCCCGGCACTAAGTGCTCGAGTTGGAAAGGCCTGTTATAGACGGAATTTAAATAATTTAGAACCCTCTGGGGCGAGGAATACTCGTGGGGAAAGTCCCTACTTCCCACCTATCATATAATGTGTTAGCATGACCTGAAGTGAATTTTGAAGTCTACTGTTGTTTTTGTAATACAACAGAAACTTATTAGTAACAATAACCACAGAAAACATTGTATTGTTTGTTTTCATGATTCTCTCCATCACCATTTAGTAATCACTTCATCATATGGAACTGAACAAAGCACTGGAGTGAACTTACTGACACTCAACTCTTGAACGCATGATGGTTCTGGCACATCTCTCTCTGTAAACTTCACTGACTTCTTAAGCTCCTTGTTTACCCAATTTCTTTCTTTCATTACTTTCTTTTGTGGATTCTTTGATTTTTCCGTTCAGAAGATACATCAATGAATTCTGCAATTGTAGGAGTCTTATGTAGTGGTACCTGATTCTCATCAGCTGCAGTAAATACTTTCTCTGAATTTTCAAAAATGCATACATCGAGTCACTCTTCTAAGCCACACGGAGTTTTCTTTACCCTCTGACCTCAATTTCCTGTCCAAGTACACCCTTCCCTACATCCCAAGCTGTAGCACAATCATCATCATCACTAGGCCCGTCGTCTTGATCACTATCATTGCCATCAACAGCTCCCTTAAGCACTAATCATATTTCATCTGCTTCTGAAAATGGTCATCATCACAATCATCATTTTCTAAGCTGTTCAGAATGGCCTCCCCATCTGTTATTGTATTTTATCTGAAATTGAAAAATTTCATCTTGCGAATGCCCAGCATATTATATTATATTAAAAGATATTTGTGTTTGAATGCCATCTCGATCAGTGAAGATGGTAACTATCATACGAGGTCAAATCCTCATACTATTCCTGTAACAAATATACTGAAATATGATTAATTTTTCATAGCTTAGTTCCACAATAATTATAAATACTCACCGGTGCGTTATTTTTGTCAGCCTGCTGCGCTACCCGCACTTTCTTGTCAACTATCATCATAACAGGAGGAAAACAACAATGCCATTAGCTAGGAAACATTATTTGCGTCCCTGATGCGATAAATGATACCTTTAAAAATTGCAAAACAGTCACAGTGACTTAGATATAACGCAATTTGGAAAGCACATTTTGCGTATGATATATCATACGGTGGGCATTAGTGGGTTAATAATTTTCAGAACTGCATGGCAAATAGCTAATTTTAAACATATCCATGTTTTGATGTAGGCCTTATCTTGTGACTGTGAAATAATTCTTAATGAAATAAGTCTGACAACCACCTAACAATGGAATACAGTATCCGAAACATGTTGTAAAGTGAATTATTTAATAAAACTTCAAAGTGATTGGTAACAAGTGTTTTCATTCTTTCATTAAGAAAAATTGGACACTCATCTGGTTTCCTTGCCAGATCAGGCAGTACTGGTCGGTAGGGGCAGAATGGTCCTCAGGTCGGCCAAATGCAGGAAGAGCAGTTCTTTTCCAAACAGCACCCTTACTAGCGTGCATCCAGTGGCCTCAGGAATACAGAAAGCATCTATACAGTGTCGATTATCAGAAACTGCTAAGCCTTTACATTTGTACATTTTTTCAAAGTTCAGGTATGTTTTTAAACAGGCCTCATATATAGTAGGTTCCCTTCACTGAAGGAGGGAAGAAAGAGTAATGATATGCACATTTATATCATTGCCCAAATGAATAGTCACACCTGTGGTCTTTACAATAAAAAGAAGAAATAAAGTCTACTGAATGAAAAAAAACACACCTATTATTCCATTGTAACATGAAGATGTAGATGCTTTGTGATTATTTTCATTCATTCATAACCAGAATTGATGACCTGAAACAAAGCAGAATTTTGCAGACCTGTACTTTCTTGATTACTAGATTGGTTCCTAACTACAGACAAGTCCTGCCCCGTGGTGTAGGAGGCAACGCATCCGCCTGTCACCCGGTGGCACCGGGTTCGATTCCCGGCCAGGTCAGGGGTTTTTATTCGTAAATGATTAATATCCCTGGCCTGGGGACTGGGTGTTTGTGTCGTCCTTAATGTTCCTTTCCTCACATTCAACACTACACTTCCGCAATTCCAATTACATGCAGCGCAGACTCATATCATATGGTGCAAGTAGGGGCAAAAGATCTCCATAGGTTGACAAATAGCAAATTTTTTAAAAAAACCTGCAGACAAAATGATGTGTAAAGGGAAAGCTTAGTACATTGGTCTGTCTACCTTCTTCATTAACTGAGGTGTTTAAACACATGTATAACAACACATCTGAGGATCTATGAAATAACAATTACATTGTAACACACTGTGTTGAAGTTAATGTTTTGCTGTATTAATGATGTGAAATTGGAAGGTTGTGAGTTCAGTTCCCAGTGGTGTCTGGCTGGCCAGTTTTGTTCTGTACTTAACATCTCTTCAGTGTGTAGTGTATGTACTGAACACAACAGTATTACATTGCAATTATTATATTCTATCTCTTCTCCAACAGCGCCAGTGCCAGGCAGTAATTTAATAATGGAATGATGAAAGTAACTATTTACGATAATATGTAACAAAATACTTAGTGAAAGGAAATGTTATTACTATATAGTGTAACAACATAATTGCCATTTATCAGGTGTGGTTACCAGTGGAATTGGGAAAAACAGACCTCTTCTCTCCCAGTATCAGACTGTAGTATTTAATGTCTTTACTTGCCTTTGTATAATTTCAACTTGGTCATGCTCACTTATTTGTATCTGCATTTTGTATTGAACATTGACTTCTGTTGTATGTTATTTGAATCTATGTGGATATTCTCCATATTATTCAAATTTTAAAAATTAACATTTTTAATGTTTACTGCAATATGATGGTCATTAAAAGTGGTTTTGCAAGTACTTAAGTTTGTGATAAATCATTTGTAAAGATACATATGTGTGAAGTACTACTACCATGAATTATATGTACAAATTTATTATGTACAAATTTTTATTGTTTGTATTGTTTGTCTTGGTTTAGTATAGTGGTTTTGTTATTACTTTGTAACATACAAGTGTAAGTGTGTTCAAATAAAACCATATATAATTGAAAGCAAGTCTCTTCAGTGACTGTGATTTAGGGCCTATTTAAATGTAAGTTGAATTCTGAAACTCAGAAACTAATATTTGTATGAATTAGCTTGACCTTTTAAAAGGTAATAGTAAATCATTATTGAGTAAAATTCCTCAGTTCATTTTCAAGGAATACTTTGCCTTGCCAGACTATTGGACTGCAGCAATTTCATAAATCTCTCTGACTGCATCTCTTTTTCCATCTATAGTCTGTGGAGTTACCGAGCGGAGTGACCACGCTATGCCTATGAAGCCAAGTTCTGCATTTGGGAGACAAGTGGGTTTGAACTCCACCATCAGCTATCCTGAGTGGTTTTCTGTAGTTTCCCATTTTCACTTCCAGGTCAAATGGCAGGACAATACCTATTCATAGGCCATAGCCGATTCCTTCCCCCACCTTACCCAGTTTTATTCATCATCATTTATTTCATCTTCATTAGCTTGTTAACTGATGTTGGTGACAGGAAAAGCATCTGGCCATAGAAAACATGTCGTGTAATTTCATCTCAACTCATTCCCAACCCCATATCAGGAAACAAGACTAAGTCATAAAAATACCATATACAGGGCACTCATAAAGTCACTGGACTCTGAATTTGAAAAATCGTAGCTCATGTATCTGACGGAATAAGTTGGCAAGCTTGGTTATGAGATGTTATCAGACATTGTAGAATCGGTTGTAGTATTGTCAGAACAGTGCAGCTGTTGCCTTGCGCAGAGTGAGACGTACAAGGTCAAGAGGGTGACAATGCATTTTATGCACACACAGCGGGTCACTTTATTGGAGGCTTATTTTGAGTGCAAAAGTTATGAGGGATGTGAGGAAAAATGGAGACATTGATTTCCTGATGAACCCTTACTAGGTAAATCTTCCTCGTATGATCTTGTTTGCAGGTTTCATGACACGGGCTCCATGGACGATAGAGAACGATGTGGGAGACCTAAATTAATTACCGACACCTTCCTTCACGATGTTCGGTAGCATATTGAGAGAGCTCTACAGAAATCTGCAAGATGCTTATAATAAGAACTTGGAGCATCAATTGAGTCCACACATAAAGTGCTGAAAGTGGCAAAGCTATGTTCGTATCGAGTCAAGGCAGTCCAGGAGCTGAAGCCGCCTGATTTAGTTGCTGTTAGTGGTTCGTTACCTTCAGACTAAAGTTCGCCATTCTGAACAATACTTTTTTCGCAGATGAAGCATGGAAAAAGTTAAAGATGAGAAACATGAAATTCTAGATGTAAGGCTCATTTCTCAAAATAATAGGTAACTTGATTGTCTTTGGAGTGTACAGACTGGGAAAGGGTAGTGCTGATGCTGATTCAGAATTATTTTATTAATCAGCTATGTGGGAAAAGATATGGAAAGGAATGTGATTGTACCGGGAGATCTCAATTTACCAAACATCAATTGGGAAGGTAATGCGAACGACAGAAATCATGAACAAATGGAAAATAAGTTAATAAGGGAAGGACAGCTGATTCAGAAAGTAATGGAACCGAGAGGGAAGAATATTCTGGATCTGGTCCTGGTAAAACCAGATTAGCTCTATAGAGAAACCGAAGTAATAGATGGTATTAGTGATCACGAAACTGATTTTGTCGTAGTTAAAAATAAATTTGATAGAAAGGAAGGTCTTAAAAGTAGGACTATTAGGCAGTACCATATGGCTGATAAAACAGGCATGAAGGTGTTTTTAAAAAGTAACTAGGATCGGTGAAAAAGGGTAAATAAAAATGTAAACAGACTCCGGGGTGAGTTTAAAGCAATTGTTGAGGAATGTGAAAACAGGTTTATATCCTTAGAGGTTGTAAGGAATGATAAAGACCCACTATATTATACCGGAGAAGCAACGAGACTAAGAAGGAGGTGCAGATTGGGAAGAAATAGAAATGGCTGTGGAAGTGAGGAGAAATTGAAGGAACTTACTAGAAAATTGAATCTAGCAAAGAAATCAGTTAAGGATAACATGATAACAAGCATAATTGGCAGTCATACAAATTTTAGTGAAAAATGGAAGGGTATGTATAGGTACTTTAAAGCAGAAACAGGTTCCAAGAAGGACATTCCAGGGATCGTTAATGAACAAGGGGAGTGTGTATGCGAGGATCTTAAATAGGCAGAAGTATTCTGTTAGCAGTATGTAAAGATTGTTGGTTACAGGGATAATGTCCAGTTAGATGAGATGACTAATACTAAAGAAGTATTCAAATTTACCTATGATAACAATGACATTTACAATAAGATAAACAAAAGTTGAAAACTAGAAAAGTGGCTGGAATTGATAAGATTTTGCTTGATGCTTGTTGTTTTAAGGAGCCTAACATCGAAGGTCATCGGCTCCTGATAAGATTTTGGAGGATATACTAAAGACAATGGGTTCGGATATAATACCATATCTGAAGTACTTATTTGATTATTGTTTGCATGAATGAGCTCTACCAAATGAATGGAGGGTTGCTATAGTAGCACCTGTGTATAAAGGAATGGGTGATGGACATAAAGCTGAAAATTTCAGGTCAGTCAGTTTGACATGCATTGCATGTAAGCTTTGGGAAAAAAATATTTCTGATTATATTAGACATGTGCAAAATGAATAACTGGTTCAATAGAAGGCAGTTTGGGTTTAGGAGAGGTTATTCCGCTGAAACTCAACTTGTAGAATTCCAGCAAGGTAAAGCAGGTATCTTGGATTCAAGAGGTTAAATGGATTGTATCGCGATTGATTTGTCTAAGGCATTTGATAGGGTGGATCATGGGAGACTACTGGCAAAAATGAGTGCTATAGGACTAGACAAAAGTGTGACTGAATGAGTGGCTCTATTTCTAGAAAATATATCTCAGAGAATTAGAGTAGTCAAAGTAGTAGTCTGTCCCTGTAACAATTAAGAGGGGAATTCCTTAAGGCAGTGTCATTGGACCTTTATGTTTTCTTATATATATATATCGGAGATAAAACTTTTTTGCAGATGTTATTGTGTATAGAGTAGAAATAAGTTATAAGATTGTGAGCAACTGAAAAATGACCTCGATAATGTTGTGAGATGGACAGCAGGCAATGATATGATGATAAACAGGGTTAAAAGTCAGGTTGTGAGTTTCACAAATGGGAAAAGTCCTCCCTGTTTTAATTACTGCGTTGATGAGGTGGAAGTTCCTTTTGGGGATCATTGTAAGTACCTAGGTGTTAATATAAGGAAAGATCTTCATTGGGGTAATCACATAAATGGGATTGTAAATAAAGGGTTCACATCTCTGCACATGGTTATGAGAGTGTTTAGGGGTTGTAGTAAGGATGTAAAGGAGAGGGCATACAAGTCTTTGGTAAGCCCCAACTAGAGTATGGTTCCTGTGGACGGGACCCTCAATAGGATTACTTGATTCATGAACTGTACAGAATCCAACGGAAAGCAGCTTGATTTGTTCTGAGTGATTTCCGACAAAAAAGTAGTGTTACAAAAATGTTGCAAAGTTTGGACTCGGAAGACTTGGGAGATAGGAGATGAGCTGCTCTACTAAGCCGTATGTTCCGAGCTGTCAGTGGAGAGATGGCGTGGAATGACTTTAGTATACGAATAAATTTGAGTGGTGTCTTTAAAAGTAAGAAAGACCACAATATGAAGATAAAGTTGGAATTCAAGAGGACAAATTGGGGCAAATATTTGTTTATAGGAAGGGGTGTTAGGGATTTGAATAACTTACCAATGGAGATGTTCAATAAATGTCCAGTTTATTTAAAATCATTTAATATAAGGCTAGGAAAACAACAGATAGGGAATCTGCCACCAGGACTACCCTAAATGCAGATCAGTAGTGATTGATTGATCAACCTCAGTGGCTACATTAACTCCCAGAACCCCAGAATTCAGGCAACCGAAAACCTGTATGCTATGCTTGAAGTACCTCTTCATTCCAAAAAAAAAGGTGTGTGGTGCGCAATATCGCGCAACAAAGGCATCATTGCACTTCTGTTTCTTGACACAATAGTTGACGGTGCCGTGTACAGGTACTTTGTGCAACAATTCATGGCTTTATTGGAAAAGGATGAGCACTATTGCTGGTCCCAGCAAGATGGCGCCACTTGTCATACTGCTAACATGACCTTTGCGATGTTGCAAGATTTTTTTCAGTGATCAAATAATCTCAAGAAATTTGTGGCTCCTCATTTGCCAGATTTAACCTCTCCAGACTTTCTTGGTGGGCGTATTTAAAAGAAAGAGTTACAAATATAATCTGCATTCCTTACATGAGCTCAAAGAAGCAATTTCTAGATATACAGGAGAAATAACACCAGTAATTTTGAGAAAAGTGTTGCAAAACATGTGTAAGTGTGCAACTTTGTGCCTGAAAGGAAATTGTGGTCACTTTCAACATCTCTTATGAACTGGAACTGTGGGAAAGCAATGTGCAGGAAACGAGTTATTATTATGTCTGAACATTTATTACTCTCAATACTCCCAAAATATTTCCAGCGGAGTTAAAAAAATATTTTTCTTCACCTGAAGGTATGTAAAACTATTATATGTAATCACTAGATTTGTTTGTGTAATAAAACTTCAGAAATCAATTCATACATTTTGAGTCGATGACTATGAACACCCAGTACACGCAAATAAACTCTGCATATTTTTTTTTCAAAATTTGGCAGCAGAAATTTGAGGTGTGGATATTATTTGCATCAAGATCGGTACAGTACTCCTGACTTATAGAAATGTAGAAGTACCGTAAAGTGGGGTTACTTTGTGACAGTGAGGCATCAGCCCATGAATTTAATTTCATAGGTTGACACAACGTCTTGCAAGCAACTTTCGCCAATATTTCTGAAGTATAGTATATGCTGCCACCTATTAGTAACTTTTCAGACTTGGTTTCAACTTTATCTTGAAATACAGACATAACTTCTCTAGGCTTTGATACTGCGCGTTTTTTTTGTTTTTTTTTTGTTTTTTTTTTTTGAAACTTTGTGTTATCGTAGATGATTGGTTAGACACTTTCAAATAAGGGTAAGTACTACTTGTTTTACTACTAATCAGCTCCCTCAAGTTTAAATTTTAAGTTCATGAGATCATTTTAAATAGTGAAATCATGGGGCGTTTTTGGAACCGGGTAGTGCTGGGGCAACTTTGTGACACAAGTGTAGGATGTTCCAAAGTGATTCCAAAGGGTTAATAGTACCTAATTTAGAGAGTATTAGACATAAATGAAAGCAGTTAATGTTTGTAGCATAGAATCCAAAGATTTTTAAGGATAACAAATAATATCAATGAAAAATTGTTACTTTTCAGGACCGAAAATGGCGCGGAAATATAACCGCCGAGTTGGTCCCCGCCCTTACAGGAACTTTTACATTACATTTTTTTACATTTTTATACATTTTTATTCACAATCTGTATATTATATATACATACAAAGATAGTATAAGATACAATGTGAATCCCACATAAGGTAAACTTGTGTGTGGGCTTCAAAAATACAATAGCTAGATTATGTACATCATGGCATCTAGTGAATATTATTTACTCCATTAACATTTTGGTGATATTTAATTAGAGTAATTTTATGAACTGTTTTTCTGTATTTGGTGTAATAGGCCTAAACAAGAAGCTGGGAAGGAGGGGCATGGTTTAAGGAGAAGGTTGGTTTCTTACTAGAAACAGTATAGGCCTACAGAAGAAACTGTCCAAGAAGCTTTGGAGGAAATTAAGAAAAAGAATATTTCACTCCGTAGCTCTGCAGAAAAGTATGGTATTCATAGGAACACTCTGTAGATGAAATTAAAAGCAAAACATCCGATGTCGCATGGGAAACCAAAAGTCTTCAGTGAAGAGGAAGAACATGCATTCGCTGCTCATTCAGTAGGGATGTACTAAATCACTACCGATAGATGTCTCACGTGTAGTACCCGGTATGCGCTTGTCGATCGTCATTTGTTTGTATGTGTTTTTAATGGAAGTTACCTAGTTAAATGCTGAAGTTAAAGATTTAATATATCGTTACGGCAACAAAAACAACAAGAAAATTGTGATGCCTGACTGTTGCTGTGTCCCAATGTCCCAAAATCAAGATCGACCGTATTCATACCATCAATTTCCTAAGCAAGATGCTTTCCGTAAAAAGTGGTTGCATGCGATTCGTACGCAGGACCTATGAAATAAAAATGACTCCTAATATCAAAGTCTGCTCGAAACATTTTACAGTTACTGAAACTGGTAAGTAAGCTAATTGGTACTAATTGAGAAATAATTTTATAATAAGGTAGCACATTCTGAAAAGTTAATATGGCCTATTTCAATAATTTTAGGCGAAAGACGAAGATTTAAGGACGCTGTACCTTCGATATTGTCATGGTATGGCACCGGTACCTTGGAAATAACTCCAGGAGCAAGAATATATAGAAGTAGAAAAACAGCCATAACACCGTGTGCGGTACGGTACCCTGAATCACACAGTGACCTATAATTTGACACTGGAGCACCATCAGTTTCAGACTTCCTGAACAGGAAATAACTCATTACTTCCAAATTTGAATTTTTTATACCGGTATTTGACTTATGGTCCGAAACAAGATCCTGAAACTCGTGCGCTACACGGAAATGAAGTTCAGTCGTACTGGATGTAGCCCCAGGCACTGCTGTCACACTAATGTCGTGCCTTATGTACGCCTATAACCGGCAAAGAAAAGAAAAAATACCGTATTACGAATGTTTTCAAAATGCTATTTGTACTTTAAGAATTCAATCTTAACAAAAATGCTAAAAGGAGGAGTTGCTGCATTTATTCCTTACTGGTACCTTTCAATCAACTCTTGCATTTTTCCGGATATTTTTTCGCCCCTTTTCTTCAATTCTGCTTCTAAATCCGCTATCGTCATTGCACCTATACCATTTCCCGTCTTGCTGAAAACATTAACAGAATATGGTAACGCCATTTTAATTCATTTAAAGCAAAAGTTTCGTTTCGATGATCGCAAATGTAGGAATACTCCATATAAGTCCATGTAAAACAATCGAGCAGCGGAAAGCGCATACCAGGTACTACCATTACGCTGCCTAGCGGACAAGTTTTGCGTGATACATCCCTATTGCCATGTCCACGTTCGGATTTCCCGTCACAACATACAACTTGCGGTGTGTGGTAAAATCGTATTTATACCGCAGAGGACGAAGTTATTCCTCGGACAGCAGTGACATGGAAGATGTTGCACACGAAGACAGTGATGATAGCACACCAAACGGAGAATTGTCATCTGATGGAGAGGGAAATATTGCTCCAGTTTTTCAAGAGAGTGATAAACTGGAAATTATGTCATTGTGATTTTTGAGGAGAAATTATTTCCAGGAACAATAAGAAATGCAACAGAAAAAGGCGCTCATATAAATGTCATGAAACTGTTTGGAAAGCAGTGGAAATGGCCAAGTGAGAAGGACGAGATATTTTACGAGAATGAAATAGTTATGAAAATTAACAAAACCATACAAAGATGCAGAAGAGAGCTATTTGATGTGCCCGAAATGGAAATGTTTGATGAGGAAAACTACAGTCGCTATGCACTATAACAAACTGAGAAGCAAGTTAACTTTTTCTTCCACGTGATTGTGTTTCTAAAATTAATGTTGTGTTCGTAATTTTGGGCAATAATATTGTTTTAATATAATTGATTTTTTTATTTTCTCCTTGTATGTAGTACGTATTGGTTCGCTGAGGTCTAACTTTGTGATAGGGAGACTGTACCGGTACCTCAATGTTTTCCATGAAGAATTTAGATGTCACAAAGTTACCCCGACCAATGGGGTAACTTCGTGACATTTTATTTTGAAAATATTTTGTAATGCATGCAAGAAAATGCAACCATAATTACCTTGATTAAAGATAAAGGTTCTAGTTTTGGAACTGTACCGCTGAAAGAGTGCAAATGTATATATATTCGCCTTCATTTAAAAAAAACACTAAAAACTGTCACAAAGTACGGTAATCCCACTTTACGGTACATATTTTTTGGCCCATATAATTGGCGAAACCGTTCCTGCCAAAACCGAGAAGCATACCGTGTACATATTGCATTATTTACGTGGCATCAGTTTAAGTAATATCACATGTTTTAGATAGCGGGAAGAAAGTGCCATGAGGACGAGAGTTACATTTGTGATTTGGGGAAAAATAAGGCTCATATTGAATGGGCAAGCAGTAACCGCCGTGCATTTCACAGACATAAAGCGAAGGTTCCAGAAATGAAAAACTGGATATGCAAATACCGGTATGTGACTGAAAAGAAACTGTTCGGAAATGTGGTCACAAGTGAAATGTGTCAGTTGAGAGCTATAGCAAAAGAAAGAAAGAAAGAAAGTTAAGGCTAATCATGTATAGCTGATGCGTGTTTCTGAAATAACCTCAGTTTCCATTGGAAAACTAGCACTTCACCATATCTCCCAGCCATTTATGAAGAAAATATTGTGAATTTCCACGGAGTTGTTATCAGCTTGTGCCAGTGATATTATACACACATCAAAAAACGTTTTGCATCACCTTTGTTTTAAGAAGTCCTGAACCCTTACATAAAAACGAAATAGAGATATAGACAAACAACATTTCATCTCTCTGTATTGCTCATGAGAACTACACATTGCAAGTTGTACAATCATACAGCTAGTCTTTCTGAAGTTGTGGTCTAGATTGCAGCACACACCAGTACCTCTAATACCCAGCAGCACGTCCCCTTGCATTGATGCTTGCCTGTATTCATCGTGGCATGCTATACACTAGTTCATCAAGACACTGTTGGTCAAGATAGTCCCACTCCTCAACGGCAGTTCGGCACAGATCTCTGATTGGTTGGTGGGTCATGTCGTCCAAAAACAGTCGTTTTTAATGTATCCCAGGCATGTTTGATAAGGGTCATGTCTGGAGAACATGCTGCCGATATGGTTGCACTATAGGTTGGAAGATGTCATTTCTGTATCTTATAGCCTTTTCGGCGCCTTCCATGACCACCAGTGGCATACGTCGGCCACACGTGATGCCACCCTAAAACATCGCTAAGACATTCAACCTGACCGGACTACCTCCAAACATGTCTCCGACAAATGTCTGGTTGAAGGCATATGCAACACATCTGTGAAGAGAATATGATGCCAATTCTGACAGGTCCATTCAGCACATTGTTGGACCCATCTGTACTGTGCTGCATAGTGTCTAGGTTGCAAAGGTGGACCTTGCCATGGACGTCAGGAGTGAAGGTGCAAATCGTGCTGCCTATTGCGTACAGTTTGAGTCGGAACATGACGTCCTGTGGCTGCACGAAATGCAATATTCAGCATGGTGGCATTGCTTTCAGGATTCCCCCAAGCTGAAATCTATAAGTAGCGGTCATCCACTGCAGTCGTGGCCCTTGGGCAGCCTGAGCGAGGCATGTTATCGACAGTTCCTGTATCTCCGTACCTCCTCCATGCCCGAACAACATCGCTTTGGTTTACTCGGAGACATCTGGAAACTTCCCTTGACGAGAGCCCCTCCTGACACAACGTAACAATGAGGATACGATCAAACTGCGGTATTGACCTCCTAGGTATGGCAGAACTACAGTCAACACGAGCAGTGTTCCTCCCTCCTGGTGGAATGACTGGAACTGCTCGGCTGTCATACGCACTCCGTGTAATAGGCGCTGCTCGTGCACGGTTGTTTACATCTTTGGGCAGGTTTAGTGACATCTAGGAACAGTCAATGGGACTGTGTTCTTGATGCAATATAAACATTCGGTGTCAGTGTTCCGGCGATCTTAGCACTGAGGTGAGGCAACACTTTTTTGATATGTGTATTTAATTCATAAATTGGTAATGCAGATCAGATTAATTAATAAGATGTAGCAAGAAGAGGGAGAAAGATAAGTGGTAGTCCGCTATAGTGAGTATGGGGTATAATGAGAACCCTATGGTAACGACAGATTTTCATATGCCGCTCCAAAATTTCTATATTAGACTGTATAATCTACTTTGGTTATGAGAACCCTATCACTGTGTCTTCCATTATTACGAATGATTTAGTGCGCATTATTTTTTCCATCATCGATGTTTATGCACCACAGTGTTCATATTGAATACGTTCGAACATTACCCATTGACTCACGCAACTCCAAACAAACATGCAAGTTTGAACGAAAGGGAAGAACGTGTTTTCGCAATAAGTGCCTATATAACGTGGCCAATAACAGTTGTTAACTTATTAAAAATAAAGGCTGAAGTAAACAATTGCTTAATTTTAATACCAGGTACTGAAATGAAGTAGGAATGTGATACTTCAAAAGATACGGCAGCATGCATCACTGATTTCAGAGAATAGGTTATACAGTCTCGCATCTGTTTATATTTGAGGAAGGCTGTTCCCAAGTACACTTTTAGCGAAAAGGCAATTGTTACTTTACTGGGGTCTGAAGTATGATGATATGATAAATGTGCCGCTGGAGTTAGGTTAAGTGATGCTGTTTGAGTAATAAAAATTAAATATTTGCCACAGAAACTTAAGGAGTGATACTACTTTACTTTTAAGAATGAAATTGAATATGCGTGTAGGCTACACAATTGTATCTGAATTAAAAAATGACTAACAAGTAAGGCGCAGTATGGAATTCATCCGCAAGAAACTTTAGAGACATTTTGAACTAACTGATTATAGTTTCATACTGATTATAATATTAGAAGAATGACTCTCAATAACTTTAAGGTAAACTTTTATTTTTACCTTCAGTTACACTAAAATAAGTCAGTAGGCCTAGTTACAGAATTTTGATTCTCTTTGCTCGCCACAGAAATGGGATAAGTTAAAACGTCGGGAAAAAATGCAGTGTTCAACTGGGTAATTCTAGCTCAACTGTGTTCATGTGACTGTGTGGGAAATGAGCCTGGAGCTGTGCCATTCATGGAGAAGAATGGACGTATGTTGCCATATAGGAAGGCTGTATTTCGACAATGAACATGTCCGTATCGAAAGGCTCCATCATAAATAATAAGTGCCAATGGAAACTTGTCGCCGTCATCACGATGTGGCTGAAATGTCGCCCGTGTGAAGAGGATAGTGCTGCAGTCAGTCTGTGGTCAGCGGACAGGATTGACTACAGCTGGCGACTTTTGTCTGAAGAGGGGAAGCATTCCTCCATTGCATTATAAACTATATGGCAACAGCAAAGCGGCAGCAACTGACTGCAAATGAACCATTTTTTGCGGTCGACAATGACGACAGAAAAATGCTATTGTGAAAGGGTCCTAATTGTCAGCTTGGTCTGCTTTTCTGATTAGAGAAAATTAATGGAGTAAAAATTCAGGTTATATGTTTCACCAAGAAGAGACGTCCCCTCAGTTTTAATTACTGTGTTGATGGACTGAATGTACCTCATGGAGACATTCAGGTGTTAATATAAGGAAAGATCTTCATTGGAGTAATCACTTTAATATGGTTGTAAATAAGGGTTACAGATCTCTTTATGTGGTTATGAAGGTATTTAGGAATTATTGTGGTAAGGATGTAAAGCGGAGGGCATATAAGTCACTGATAAGACCCCAGTTAGAGTATGGTTCCAGTGTATGGGGCCCTCATCAGGATTACTTGATTCAAGAACTGGAAAAGATCCAAAGAAAAGTAGCAGAATTTACACTGGATGATTTCAGATGAACATATAGCGTTACAAAAAAATGTTACAATCTTTGGGCTGAAAATATTTTGGAGTAAGGAGACAAGCTGCTTGACTAAGCAGTATGTTCAGAGCTGACAGTGGAGAGATGGTGTGAAATGACATTAGTAGACAAATAAGTTTGAGTGGACTTTTGAAAAGTAAGGAAGATCATAACATGAAGATAGTTAGAATTTCAAGAGGACTGGTTGGGGGAAGTATTTGTTCATAGGAAGAGGACTTAGGGATCAGAATAATTTACCAAAGGAGATGTTCTATATATTTCCAACTTCTTTAAAATTTAAGAAAATACTAGGTAAAAAATTGATAGGGAATCTGCCACGTGAGTAACAGTCCTAAATATAGATCAGTGGTAAATGAATGGAAGGAATGTTTTGTTCTAGTGGAAGCCATTTGTTTTCATTTCCGACTCAGTTAATCTTTAACTGTTAGTTTCTCCAGTCTGTATAAACTAATTTATGATTAAAATTTAGAAAATACCTGAAAAGAAATAATGAAAATAGAATGGCACATTTCATTGTTGAAAGAATATAATTAATTTTTTCAAACATAAGGTTCCTAGAAGGAAACCATAATTTAATTTCATTGATTGAAAATGTTCAAAACATTTGATTGTAAAATTGTAACATTTTTTGTAACTGCATTGTTGGATGCGCTTGTGAACGGATGGCTGTTGAGAGGGCTCTTGCATTATTGTAGTGAAAAAGTAGTTAAAACCTATTGAAATTATTTAAATTGTATGTGTGCGGGTTCCATTTAGTGCTATTTGTATATTGGTGTTCAGTGCGTGTAGGTAGAAATTGGTAATAGTGTTATTTATTTGAATTTTATAACACGTAATTCATTTGGTGTTCAGTAGATTACGTTTTCTAGGTTAAGTAGGCTGGCTAGGTGTACTTTGTTTCGAATTTAAGTTTAAGAAATACTTTAGGTAATAATATTAACGTTTAAAACAATATTTTTATATATCTGTAGGTTCGTTGTTATAATACTTACAAAGGCAAATTATCATAAGGAGTTGTAACTCATAGTAATTTCCGCCGCCACTTTTCCAATATTTCGTACAGATAACCGTTCAAACTATCACGAAGGTAATAATTTCATTCATTAAATAACAGGATAAGCCTGTAAACATCGATTTAAAGAGAATTCACCGTAATTTCAGTGGATAATTACGGTAATTAACAGTTTTGGATTGTTGACGATTTTTGCTACATGCACATGATAGCTGTGTAAATAAATACAAAATCAGCTGATTCATTATTCCGATAATTTGTAGTCTTAGTTCCCTGCATACTTTGTACTTTCCACCTTCGTTTATTCATCGAGTAAAAGTTAACAATCAAATTCCTATATCCCAATAATATTGCACTTCAAGCCCCCGACGTGTTTTTGGCAGAAATTATAGTAGACAACCTCTTATTCTCAGCATTTAAGGACAATTTTATTCTCCGTCCCGCGTAGTAGCGAAAATAATACTAATCCACCAGCGGTAAAATTTCATATAACCACACTTCAGCTGAAAATTGTAGTGTAGATACAGTATATTTAGATAATGCCGTATCTTGCCTGCTATATTCGTGTGTTATCATTCGTGTGTATCTATTAGAGCGTAGTACTAATAATAATTTGTCTAAGCATTTATCTTTGTTGGTAATCTTCGAGTACAGTATTTCTTGCAAATTTCATTTCTGTTTGTGCTTAGTAGTGACATACGGTACCGGTATTGTAATTAGGATACGTCTGAAAGTAGTTTAAAAATTACTGTAGTGTACTGTACAGTAGTATACGAGTAATATCCTATCAGAATTTAGTGTGCTTATTTTATTATTGTAAAATATTTGTGTAGTACTGGTTAGTAGAGGTATCCGTAGAAACTCTTACTAAAATCCTGTTGTTGTAATTAGGATAGGCTTAATTGCATTTTGGAATTGTGTAGTTCTTCTGTATTCCTTTCGATATTCAGTAATTAACAGCAGTTTTATCCTGTGAGGGATTGTAGGATAAAAAATAGAGTACGACTAAGTAGTATTGTAATGTAGTCGTATATTAATTACCTTTTCGTTGTGTGATCTTTGAGTACTATCCCAGAAAATATATCCCTCTATTCATTAATTTTTTGCAAATAAGTTATTTTCATTTTTCCCTAAGGAATGGCTAAGGAGCGCGAGTGTAGTAACTGTGGGTGTGGTGAGGCATTGAGGGGTATGAGGGAGGAGTTGGAGAGTTTGAGGGAGATAATTAGGATTCTCACAGAAGACAGGAAGGAAGATAGGACTCCCTCAAACAATGTACAGGTTACAGAGTTGCCTACGAGATACACAAGGCCGGGAAATACAGCACACTAGACTCGTCCTCAAGATACTTCCGGCAAGTGCCGCTAGAGTTCTCTTTAATGATCTGTCTCACCCGCTCATTACAACACGTTCGAATATGAAAAACTATAAAAACTCATTAAAACTAGTAATTTCAGAAGGCAGCAAACAGATATGAGATCAAAGATAGACCAAGAGCAATTGTTTGACTTATTTTCTACAACGTATTTCTTACAATATGCTTAAACGATATAAGTAATTCACGAAAGAAGCAGAGAAATCTGATAGCGAGTTTGTCACTTCTTACCGATTCCTTTAATTGTGCCTCAGAGTATCCGATAAGCAGATCGAGATTGCGGTCATAAATAACTTTGGGATTAATCGCCCTTTCACCAATTATCAGCGATCCAATCTTTTCCTCCGCACATCTGATATTGTGACATTCGTATTGAAGCCGCTGTTTGATGAGCGATGTTATGCCCATTACGCAAATATTTAGCGACGTTTCACCGTATTTCTCTTTTTTCTTCCCGTAAAATTAAATTTGTTTTCGCCTCTGTGGTGTAGTGGTTAGTGTGATTAGCTGTCACCCCCCGAAGTCCGGCTTCGATTCCCGGCCCTGCCTCGAAATTTGAAAAGTGGTACGAGGGCTGGAACGGGGTCCACTCAGCCTCAGGAGGTCAACTGAGTAGAGGTGGGTTCGATTCCCACGTTAGCCATCCTCGAAGTGGTTTTCCGTGGTTTCCCACTTCTCCTCCAGGCAAATGCCAGGATAGGACCTAACTTAAGGCCACGGCCACGGCCGCTTCCTTCCCTCTTCCCTGCCTGTCCTTTCCAATCTTCCCATCCTCCACAAGGCCCCTGTTCAGCATAGCAGGTGAGGCTGCCTGGGCTAGGTACTGGTCATCCTCCCCAGCTGTATCCCCCGATCGAAAGTCTGGTGCTCCAGGACAACCACCCTTGAGCGGTAGAGGTGGCATCCCTCGTTGAGTCCGAGGGAAAACCGACCCTGGAGGATAAACTGATGAAGAAAGAAGAAGAAAAATTCGTTCTAACAGGAAAAAGCTCCTAAATGACCAATTTTAGCACGCTTTTGGGTTGCTTTTTGGTCAAGTTCAGATACCGTAAAACTTTTTTTTTCTGATTTCACTACCCGTATCCTACGTCTCAATTTACAGATTGTTTTCTGTAATCTGGTATTTAATTTTCTCATCCGTATATTTTTTTAGAATTAACAGAGATACTCGTAGACTTTCCTTGATATAGAAACGAGAATTGTACTCCTTTTTCGTTTCTGGCTGACGTATGAAGATATGGTATGTTCATCGTTATCTGAATCTGAACTTTTACTAAATTTTGATGGCTATACATCATTTTAGGGAGTTGAACGCTTCCTGCGGTTGAAATTTTCCGGTTTGTGAACAGCATACACAGTGAACACAGGAGGAAATTTTATTGATGTGCGTACACTGAAATTTGTTTTATGAGAAGAATTGCTAGGGACCTAAAGAGATCTTACTATATCACCTTGCCTAGAAATAGTTTGTTTCCATTTCTCCCTCAAAACCGCACTCGGAAGGGAAACTATGGAACAATTTTCTTGCAAGTTTCTTTACGTCGCAGCGACACAGATAGGTCTTATTGCGACGATGGGACAGGAAAGGGCTAGGAGTGGGAAGGAAGCGGCCGTGGCCTTAATTAAGGTACAGCCCCGCCATTTGCCTGGTGAGAACATGGGAAACCACGGGAAACCATCTTCAGGGCTGCCGACAGTGGGGTTCGAACCCACTATCTCCCGAATACTGGATACTGGCCGCACTTAAGCGACTGCAGCTATCGAGCTCGGTGATATGGAACGTCAATTTTCATGCTTTTTTAGTGTCATCCGAAATACAGGGAGGTACACAACAGTGCACCTTCTTCTCAACCTCAGAGACACTCACCGATAGAAACAATATTCACAATAAATTGCACAAAATCAACACAGCGTCACAATTACGCCGCATATCACAATGTTAAAGACCGCCAAGAACAGAACGGAAGCCTGACATCTAGCGGCCAAACCGTGAACATGGTCGGGCCGCTTTTTCAGCGACAAATTAGTAGCTATGTCCCGGCCTTGTATATATCGTAGGCAACGGTTACAGTAGGTGTACAAGAGGGAGGGGAAGGAAAGGGGGGAGTTGTAGAAGACAGGTGGTCTAATATTCTAAGGGGAAGGAGATTGCAGGCTAAGGGCTCTATTCAGGATCAGAATTCAGGACAGGTGTCTGTGCGTAATCGGTACGAGTCACTCCAGGTAGAACAACAGAGGGAAGATGAGGGACAGAGGACTGTTGCTGGGATGTGTGGAAGTAGGAGGAAGGAAAAAGGTAGGAAAGGGAAATGTAGAGTAGAAGATAGGAAAAGACAGGTGGAACAGGGACATGGGAAGGAGAAAAGGGAGGAGGAAGTATCTTCTGCAGCTGTCAGGAAAGATAGGGCTGACCAGGGGGGGCGAATCAGATGACGTGGGTAGGGTTGAGGCTCTGGTCATTGGGGATTTAATCGTTAGACACGTGAGGAAAGTGTGTGGAGGAAAGGGAACCAGGGTAGAGTGTTATCCAGGAATTAGGTTGAGGCAGATATTATAGAAAGTCAGTGGCGGCTCGTGGATATCAGCAGTGGGGGGCGCACCTTAGTTTCATAATTCCACAAAATATCTCAAGTTCTTCAAAACATGTTATCAAGATACACACTTCGAACACTATACGGTGCAATGCATATGCAATTGTTTTGATTATGATGATGATGATGATGATGATGATTATTATTATTATTATTATTATTATTATTATTATTATTATTATTATTATTATTATTATTATTATTATTATTATATGCCTTTTCTGGCAGGACCTAGTGTTTACAGTGCACTATGTCTTCTGGTGTGGGCTAGAGCAATTTTGTTACTTTAACTGCCCTGCCTCTGTCTTATCCTTGGCTTTGACAATATGAAAGTGACTGAGGTATGAGCGATGCTAGTAATTCCATTCCTTCTGCAGCCAGTCCCCGCTATGAATCGTGTGAAAATTTTGCTCATAGGGTCGGTTGGTGCGTGCATTTCAGTGGGCTTGGCAGACTGATATGTAACAGCAACTTCTGGCTCAGTGAGGAAAGCAACGGGAAACTACCTCACTCCTTATTTCCCTAGTATGCCTCTTCAGTGATGCCTAGGCCATCTATGACAGCTGATGGCAGAGCTGTTGAGGATCCAACCAGCCTTAGTGCTGAAGACTGAACATACATACAGATTTATTATTATTATTATTATTATTATTATTATTATTATTATTATTATTATTACATTATATAATTATTATGAATAATAATAATAATAATAATAATAATAATAATAATAATAATAATAATAATAATATTTGCCTGTTCTTGTCCACCATCGAGTTATGTTTACGAATAGTTTCATTGTAGTGATCACTTACACAAGACACGACATTGACTTCACCAAGCATTTCAAAGTCCATGGTACTATTGATATCACCCCTGTGGTGATCCATTTATCTCCTTTCCTAGAACGGGAGAATAGCAGGCAAGGAAAGCAGTAAAAGGTTTCTGAGATAGCACTTTCACATATCCGCGAGTTCTTGTTATATACGTCAGGAGAACTAATTTGTCTTTGGAAAACCCTATTTTCATTTTTCTTTGTCTCTTTTTCAACAAGAAGTCTGGTGTCGGCCTAAAACACTCCTTCAGTTCGACTTTCTTCTCGATAGAAAGAGGAAGAAAACGTTAGTTCTTTAATATGTTCGACGGTAATCATACTGTACGAAGAGGAAACATAACACTACGCCTACATATAAATCACAACCTTTCTCCTAATTTCACCTCGTCACAGTCACCTCACGAGATCATTCATCAACACACAGCTAAACATCACGCTCTCCAGTGAGTATGGCCAACATGAGTCAAGTGCGAGGAGCCAGTAGTTACAGTCGTTACTCGTTTCGTTAGTTAATAATCCTAAAAATTACAAGACTATTTTAAATGTATACCGGCACATTTAACTCGGGTAAGTGCCTCAGTAAAATAGTTCCTAGTTTTAGGAGAGAAATGGCATAAACTGTCCCCTGTTAAATAGAAATCAGATCACCAATGTTTCGGGTAGGTTGGCTGCAATGATGGGCCGCGGCAGAAACGCGCCGGAATCTCCGTAGAACAGCACATCTCTACTGCGCCTCTGATTGGCTCCCTCAAGGCCAGTCAAGCGAGACTCGGGAGTATTTGGTCCGCTGTGAGAGAGCGCCCTCCTGCGTAGGGCCAGCAGATCATCGCGCCGCAGCACAGTACAACTCGCGCCCTTGATAATAATCTTATAGTAAAATATTTCCCTTGTTAACATTTAAGATTAAAATTCCCGAATTTAATGGAATCCCGTGTGGGGCGCGCGCCTTAGCGCCTCCCAAACGAGCCGCCACTGTAGAAAGTAGAAGAGAGAGAGGAGGGAAAGGAGAAGGTGGTAGTGTTTCACGTTAGTACCAACAACGTAAGGCAAGCTGATATAAGTACCAACATAGTTGGAGATGTGTGGGATCTGGTAAATGCAGCACGGGTGCATTTTAAGAAAGCGGAGATTGTTATTAGTGGAATACTGTGTAGGAGGGATGCTGACTGGAGGGTGATTGGGGATTTAAATGAGACTATGGAGTGGGCATGTGGGAAACTGGGAGTGAAATTTCTAGATGCTAATGGGTGGGTAGGAGATAGGGATCTGCGCTTAGATGGCCTTCACTCAAACCACGTGTCTGGGCGTTGCCTGTGCTTAGTACCACTATATCAGCGGCACCGTGGGAGGAAAACCATGGGAATACCGGCGCCCGTGATTAGTACACATAGGTGAGGAACACCGTAGGTTTGCTTTGCCTATTAGTGGTGCCATTATGTGAGAAACCCTATAGGTCTGCATTACCTGTACAAAGCGTGATGTGAGTATAATGGTGTGTCAGTAACAGAGACGAAAACGCGTTGCTTCTGCGCAGGTACGTCACGCGGGGAGCACTGCGAGAAACTGGCTCTGCGGCTCCATGGCTTGTCGCTGTTGTATTTTTAATGTGTTAAACATGCGTTATGTATTAAATACGTGCCGTACATAATTTGAAGCTCTTTTATTCTTTTCATTAATCTGCACGGGTCTCACTTTTGAAAATGCCGGACTGTGCAGTAGCAGACTGTTTAAGCTACTACAGGAATACCAAGGAGCATACACAAAGTATTTTTCATTCCCGAAGAATGAACATCTTGCCAGACTGTGGGAAAACGTTGTCGGCGCAATGATAAATTTAGTGTGAAACACGGTACGTATTTATAATACACGATAAATTATTATATTCTTTATTCGATACATGCCGTGTTAAGTTAATACAAGGTTTGTTATTACGTTATTACTTTAGGTCGAGTTTGATCGCTTTACTTTACTGTGACGTGCTTTGAAATTTCTTTAATACCACAACTTCTAAATTGTCGGAATAAAAGCAGCCGTGAATTAAAACCGGATGTATGAGACTATACCACTAGGATGAAATATATTAACTCCTAGTAGTGGCAGAGGGTTGAGAGGGAAAAACAGAGAAATCGACATAAGAATGTAGCTGAACTTCTAAGATCGCCGGCTGCTGATTTCAACAGGTGAGTGAAGAAACACAATAAATATATGTTTAAATGTTATATAACATTCCATTTTATTCAACTGAAAGAATAAATAACTCGTCTATGTTAATTTTAGGGAAGATGAAACTGAAGAGAAGGTGGACAATAACGGAGAAAATGGAACTAACGAGTTGGATGATTTGAGAAGAAAGATCCTACTGTTGGAAAGAGAAAATAGTGACTTAAGGAAAAATATGAACAGCTATTGAAGAATGAATGGGAATTACTACAATAACTAAAAAAGGCAAATGTCATTTCTGAAATAATTACTTCAATATTCGAACATACTTTTTTCTCCAGGGCAAATAAAATTTTTAATGACCCGTGAAAAAAAAATCAAGTCCGCCTCTGTGGTGTAGTAGTTAGTGTGACTAGCTGCGCCCCCCATCCCCCGGAGTTCCGGGTTCGATTCCCGGCTCTGCCACGAAATTTGAAAAGTGATACGAGGGCTGGAACGGCGTCCACTAAGCCTCGGGGGTCAAATCTTTAGAGGTGGGTTCGATTCCCACCTCAGCCATCCTGGACGTGGTTTTCCGTGGTTTCCCCCTTTCTCCTCAATGCAAATGCCGGGATCGTACCTAACTTAAGGCCACGGCCGCATCGATCTCTCTCCCTTGTCTATCCATTCCAATCTTCCCATCCCCCCACAAGGCCCCTGTTCAGCATAGCAGGTGAGGCCACCTGGGCGACGTACTGGTCATCCTCCCCAGTTGTATCTCCCGACCCAGTGTGTCACGCTCCAGGACACCGCTCTTGAGGCGGTAGAAGTGGGATCCCTCGCTGAGTCCGAGGGAGAAATCAACCCTGGAGGGTAAACAGATTAGGAAAGAAAGAAAGAAAGAAAGAAAGAAAGAAAGAAAGAAAGAAAGAAAGAAAGAAAGAAAGAAAGGTACAACTGTTCGGCAGCCACAAAGAAACAAACTGGCTCCAATGTGTCTCAAGAGGAAATTTAATTAGACCCAGTTACGAGTTACTGAAAGTTACAAATATAATGGAGAAAGAACGGAATGACCTTCACGGTAACTATCTTTGCGGGGAACCCTACTAACAGAGAGAACTATGAAACAATTACCGCCACCGGTGAAAATTCCTCGAAGTGAGTTTAACCTTAGCATGCACAAGATCTTGTATTCGCCTGAAACAGTTAAACATGAAGAAAATTAGATAAACGTCCAAGAAAATGTCAAACATTATAAACTGCTAGAGCTACCGTATAACGCTTATATGTAAGGCATTCTTTGTATAAATGTAAGAGTAAAATACTTAGAATATTAATGACATAATAAACTGACTGTAGTAATATATTAGTGGTCTCTCGATTGTAAACGAATACATTTTGAAGGATGCGCTCTCTTCACAGAGCGAGAAATGTTACCGCCTTCATTGCTTTGCTACCAGCGTGACGTCACTGCGGTAGGCTGGATGCGCACTGACACACCATTATACTTGCATCATGGTACAAAGTAGATTACTTGTGAGTAGTACCATAATGTGTTGAGCACCGTGAGTCAACTCTATTTCTGATTAGTGCTGCAACATGACAAATACCATGGTTCTATTTACTAGCGATAAGTACCATTACGAGGGGCTGTTGACGTGGAATTTGGACTCCTTTAGACAACACGCATCTTCGATTCAGGATTGTACTGTAGAAGCAGTCCCTTGATCAGTAATACTATTGTTTGTTTGGAAGGGTAATAGGGAGCTATATTCAGAGAAACGGCGTGTTCTAGGGAGCGGTGATAAGGGAACAGGGAACTGGAAAACAAGTAGGGAAGACATAAAATTGTTAGTGTTGAACTGTAGGAGTATTGTAAAGAAAGGAATAGAATTAAGTAATTTAATAGATATACTGTATATTTACCAGATATTGTAATAGGAGTTGAATCATAGCTGAGAAATTATATAATGGATACAGGAATTTTCTCACAGAACTGGAGTGTGTATCGTAGAGATAGGAGAGGAATGGTGTGAGGGGGAGTATTCATTCTGGTAAAAGAAGAATTTGTAAGTTACGAAAAAGTTAGGGATGAGACACATGAAATTCTAGGTGTAAGGCTCATTTATAAAGATAATAGGCAACTTGATATATTTGGAGTGTACAGACGGGGAAAGGGTAGCACTGACACGGATTCAGAATTATTTGATAAGATAATCAGCTATGTAGGAAACGACATAGAAAGAAATGTGATTGTAGCGGGAGATCGGAATTTACCAGATGTCAATTGGGAAGGAAATGCGAACGACAGGATGCATGACCAACAAATGGCAAATAAGATAATATGGGAAGGACAGCTGATTCAGAAAGTGATGGAACCAACCAGAGGAAAAAATATCCTGGATGTGGTGCTGATAAAACCAGATAAGCTCTATAGAGAAACTGAAGTAATAGATGGTATTAGTGATCATGAAGCTGTTTTTGTCGTAGTTAAAAATAAATGTGATAGAAAGGAAGGTCTTAAAAGTAGGACTATTAGGCACTACCATATGGCTGATAAAGCAGGCATGAGGCAATTTGTAAAAAGTAATTATGATCGGTGAAAAACGGTAATTAAAAATGTAAAAGGACTGTGGGATGGGTTTAAAGAAATTGTTGAGGAATGCGAAAACAGGTTTGTACCTTTATGGTTGGTAAGGAATGGTAAATACCCACCTTATTGTAATAGAGAAATAAAGAGACTAAGAAGGAGGTGCAGACTGGAAAGAAATAGAGTTAGAAATGTCTGTGGAAATAAGGAGAAATTGAAGGAAATTACTAGACAATTGAATCTAGCAAAGAAGGCAGCTAAGGATAACATGATGGCAAGCATAATTGGCAGTCATACAAATTTTAGTGAAAAATGGAAGGGTATGTATAGGTATTTTAAGGCAGAAACAGGTTCCAAGAAGGACATTCCAGATATAATTAATGAACAAGGGGAGTGTGTATGTGAGGATCTTCAAAAGGCAGAAATATTCAGTCAGCAGAAGGCCATATGTAAAGATTGTTGGTTACAAGGATAATGTCCAGATAGAGGAGGAGACTAAGGTTAAAGAAGTATTAAAATTTACATATGATAACAATGCCATTTACAATAAGATTTATATTTACAAAAAGACACAAAAGTTGAAAACTAGAAAAGCAGCTGGAATTGATAAGATTTCAGGGGATATACTAAAGACAATGGGTTGGCATATAGTACCATATCTGAAGTCCTTACTTGATTATTGTTTGGTCGGAGGAGCTATACCAGATGAATGGAGAATCGCTATAGTAGATCCTGTGTATAAAAGAAAGGGTAATAGACATAAAGCTGAACATTACAGTCCAGTAAGTTTGACATGCATTGTATGTAAGCTTTGGGAAGGCATTCTTTCTGATTATATTAGACATGTTTGTGAAATGAATAACTGGTTCGATAGAAGGCAGTACGGTTTTAGGAAAGGTTATTCCACTGAAGCTCAACTTGTAGGATTCCAGCAAGGTATAGCAGATATTTTGGATTAAGGAGCTCAAATGGACTGTATCGCGATTGACCTGTCTAAAGCATTTGATAGGGTGGATCATGGGAGACTACTGGCAAAAATGAGTGCAATTGGACTAGACAAAAGAGTGACTGAATGGGTTGCTATATTTCTAGAAAATAGATCTCAGGGAATTAGAGTAGGTGAAGCTTTATCGGACCCCTGTAATAATTAAGAGGGGAATTCCTCAAGGCAGTATTATCGGACCTTTATATTTTCTTATATATATAAATGATATGAGGAAAGGAGAGGAATCAGTGGTAAGGCTTTTTGCGGATGATGTTCTTCTCTATAGAGTAATAAATAAGTTACAAGATTGTGAGCAACTGCAACGTGAACTCGAAAATGTTGTGAGATGGACAGCAGGCAATGATATGTCGATAAACGGGATTAAAAGACAGGTTGTGAGTTTCACAAATAGGAAAAGTTCTCTCCGTTTTAATTACTGCGTTGATAGTGTGAAAGTCCTTTTGGAGATTATTGAAAGTATCGAGGTATTAGTATAAGGAAAGATCTTCATTGGGTTATCACATAAATGGGATTGTAAATGAAGGGTACGGATCTCTGCACATGGTTATGAGGGTGTTTAGGGATTGTAGGAAGGATTTAAAGGAGAGGGCATATAAGTCTCTGGTAAGAACCCAACTAGAGTATGGTTCCAGTGTATGGGACCCTCACCAGGGTTACCTGATTCAAGATCTGGAAAAAATCCAAAGAAAAGCAGCTCGATATGTTCCGGGTGATTTCCGACAAAAGAGTAGTGTTACAAAAATGTTGCAAAGTTTGGGCTGGGAAGAATTGAGAGAAAGAAGAAGAGCTGCTCGACTAAGTAGTATGTTCCGAGCTGTCAGTGGAGAGATGGCGAGGAATGACATTAGTATACGAATAAGTTTGAGTGGCGTTTATAAAAGTAGGAAAGATCACAATATGAAGTTGTAATTCAAGAGGACAAACTGGGGCAAATATTCATTTATAGGAAATGGAGTTAGGGAATGGAATAACTTACCAAGGGAAATGTTCAATAAATTTCCCATTTCTTTGAAATCATTTAGAAAAATGCTAGGAAAACAACAGATAAGGAATCTGCCACCTGGGCGTCTGCCCTAAATGCAGATCAGTATTGATTGATTGATTGATTGATTGAAACATTAGGAATTTTCAATCGTGAAATTACCAGCGTTTTGCCCCAGTGTAGCAGTGGGCTCATCAGTTGGATTGCTACACTTTTCCAAGACGCTGGTGGCTATTGCGCCGTTGAGACGCCGCTGCAAGCCTCTTATGTAGGACAATGCAGCGACGGTGCACTAGGGGAAGCATGTGCACATGCATTTTCCTACATAAGAGTCTTACCTGGCGAGTTGGCCGTGCGGTTAGGAGCGCGCAGCTGTGAGCTCGCATCCTGGAGATAGTGGGTTCGAATCCCACTGTCGGCAGCCCTGAAGTTGGTTGTCCGTGTTTTCCCATTTTCACACCAGGAAAATGCTGGGGCTGTACCTTAATTAAGGCCACGGCCGCTTCCTTCCCATTCATAGGCCTTTCCTATCCTTTCGTCGCCATAAGACCTATCTGTATCGGTGCGACCTATAGCAAATGGGAAAAACATACGAGGCCGTGTATAATAGCGTAAGCAACGGTTTATACACTACAGCACATGAAAACTTTAGCACGATGTCGAGACATGTGGCGGTGGTTCTACGAATCTGGCTGGGAACGGTTTTTATGCTCAGAACTAGCGCACACTTCCCGGCCTTGTATATCTCGTAGTCAGCGAATTAACACATTGGCTGCCGCTTGATGCGCATGTTCATCATGTTGTTCCCACACTACATGCCGTTGACACGCATGTGCGTTATTGTATATGATCCAGTTTTTCTTGTCTACTGAATAGAAAATTCTAAATTCCCATGGAGGGAATTAGATATTTTTCACCAATAGACCATGTCAAAAACATCCCACTCTGACGAGTCTAGTGTCAGACCCTACCCACCGACGCTGAGTATATGCAGGTGAGCTTATCAGTAGCCTGTTTATGAGCCACAGTCTGATAACTGCATACGGGAGATAAATCTCCACAATGGAATTATTGCCCGCCTAGCAATTCCGAATGGAAAATTCTAAATTCCCATGGCGGGAATTAGATATTTTTCACCAATAGAGCATGTCAAAAACATATCAGATGTAAGCCTTTCAGGCGTTTGCTCTATTAACCAGCGCCTCGTCTTAGGTCTGACACTAGACTCGTCAAAGTGGGATGTGTCAGACCCTACCCACCGACGCTGGGTGTATGCAGGTGAGCTTATCAGAAGCCTATTTATGAGGCGCTGGTTAATAGAGCAAACGCCTGAAAAGCCTTACATCTGATATGTTTTTTTACTGAATAGGCAATCATTTTCATGTTGAGCCCCATATTGATGGATATGACTTTATTTACGAAAAATAGTTCAGATCCACCTAATCAATACATTAATTTGAGATAATTAGAATGAACTCATTCAGAGTTTTCATGTCGGTACTAGTTTCCATCAGCTTCAGCTAACAAATCAATTAACAATATAAAATACAACTAGGATATGTGTACATACATATCTAAAAACATAACTGTGAAATATCCATTGAAACAAGTTAAAAGGATCTGTAAAAAGCCTATAAGAAAAGAATATAATGAGCAAGAAAATATGGACAACCTATAGGTTGGTGATTCTAAAAGTTATGTACTGTATATAGTCCATAATATTATGTGTTGGCTTAAAATCTTGATGTCTAATTAAAATAAAGTAACAACTACACTTCAACTTAAAATAGTCCATTGAATACCTAGACTGTTATTTATGATTGAACGTATAAATGTATAAAATGTATAAAAGGATAATGTGATTCCTGGATAAGGCCATCAGTCTGCTCTCTCACATCAGGAGTAATGGACTTGGCCGGGGCGCGCATTGTTTTACAGTGATGTGAGCCCTTCACGGAATCTCCTATACCACAAACAGCAAATAAATTGCAAAGGTCCACCTTTTCAATACAAATAATTATGTTGTTAGTTTAAATTACAACATTATTCATTCGGTACCGGTTTCGATGTCATGTGAAGTCATCATCAGCCGAACTTTGAATAGGGCAAGTATACATGAAATAAGACTTTATGTCTCACAAATAGAGATGAGCTTAACCGATATTCCAGAATATCGGTGACAGAAACGATCTTAACCTTATTTATGGTATACACCTACATTACAATACCCAATTGCAATGAAGATTCAAGAAAATGGTACTGAATAACTGAGGCATATTATATTCATAGTTTCTTCGCTAACAACGAATAAGAAATTGATGACTTAATACAAATATTACTCCCATATTTACATTTATCATTCAATACTGTGTTACAAACTTTTGAACACTTCTTAAAGCTTACCATATCACAGTTGCGATGTACTGTAACAAACATTCATCAGCTTACAATTTGACACACTTGCTATTCTGCATCATAATTTAAGTCCTGCCACAAACCAGTTTCTCTCTTTATATCTCTATAAGCCAACAACATTTACAGGTATTCTCTCTTTCGTTTGTTAACTTTGCATTTCCAATATAGGGCCTACTTTATCACGGAAGGTAAGAGTACCGGTAGTAAATATTATGACATGCTCATCACTCCAAAAAGCAGCCCTAACACCAATATAAAATGAAAATTCACTGTACCGGTACTTTCCATATACATTTATGGATTGTAAATAAGAAATTAAAATGGTGTACCTATCAAGTTATAACATTCTACAATTTTAGCAAGTACTGGTAATTAGACTTCACCCTTACAACCTGGAAGATATTTTTTAGCCAATTTTGCTCCTTCATGTATTTAGTTCTGCAAAATATGGTTTACTTGAATGGAAATAAATGTGCTTTACAATGTAGCAACTAACTAAAAAGATGACATGGTGCATACATGCATAAAATTAAAGTTGCAGTAGAAAGTTGCTACTTTACCTTTGTAAAATCAGAAAATAGCATTACACGATCTTTATGAACTGAATTTCAAGCATAAGAAACAAATAACAAGCAAAATCACTTTAGCAGCTCTTTGAGAAAAATAACACACATACTATGAGAGGTTGTGATCATAATTTTAAAAAAACGTACCTATCAAGGATAACGCATATAGTACATGTCCGTATTTACAAATGTGCACAAAATGTAGGAAGAACATTAGCATATTTCATTACTCTTCTTCACGACACTTTCTTCAAGATGACAAAAGCAATCACTGAAATTGTTGTTTTACTAAACTTGCAAAACAATACCTAGCTTCACAAAACCAGTAATACAACAGTAAAGGTGCTGCTGCAACAAGTCCACAACCCAGACTAATTGGGGAACAAACATTGTGGTCATCATCATGATGTGGAAGAAAAGACAAGTGTCCATAACCGAGTTTTGTATCACAGACTAGTGAAAACATTATTTACAAGCTTATGTACATTGTGCAAATGTCTTCTGCTTAATAATAATAATAATAATAATAATAATAATAATAATAATAATAATAATAATAATAATAATAATAATAATAATAATAATAATAATAACTGAAGCACAGGGGAATGAATATACAAGCAAACATGCTTTTATAGAATAATAATATGAAATGAATACACTCGGAATATAAATATTGATTATTACATACTAGTAGCAAGTATAAAATACATTAAAATATACACCTTAGGAACCAGAACTGCAATTGTAGGACGTTGCTAGGTTTGTAAGTTGCAGTATCTAGATTTACATAAGACAAAGTAAAAACCCTTTTCTACACTCCAAGATTGGAATTAAAAGTTTTGTTGTGCCTTTTCTTCCAGGCAGTCTCGTTCTCCTGTCATTGAAGACTAAGCTCCCCTTGGAGAAGACTCGTTCACAGGGTACCAAAGTAGATGAAACACACAAAATTTCTTGAGCTATTTCACTCAAGAAGGGAAACTGAACTTTGTGTTCATACCACCATTTTAATGCACCTTCAGTTCTACTTAGAATATCACATTCTAAGTATCTCTGGACTTCAATAAGTGACCTGGTTGTAGGAGTCCCTTGTGGAAGTGCTTGTGAAAGACATTTGTATGTTAGTGACCATTGTGAAAATTCATCTCTGTTCTCAACAGTGGGACTTTGGGGTTTAACACCTTCTAAAGATATAATTTTCGAAGCTATCCAATTTTGTACCTTCCTTTTTCAGTTTTCCAGTGCTTGGTGATTTTGGAAAGCGAAGTTTTTAAATTTTGGATCAAGAAAGGTACATAAACCAAGAGTGTTGCTCTCTTCAACATGGCCAAATCTCTCCTTGAGCCCTGAGCTCAATGTTTGTGGGCCGATGACCTTCGATGTTAGGCCCCTTAAAACAACAAGCATCATCATCAGCAATGTTTGTATGATATTTTCTGGCAAGCCAATAAAACTTTCAGCACTAAATTTTTCATAAACTGACTGTAGCCCATTAGCCAAAACTACGACAAATGATCCAGATATGTACTTTTCACCACTAGCCGATTCTGTCACAGTTTCAAGGAGCTTTAATATTTTACACATTTCATGGATAACTTTCCAATCTTGGGAGTTCAGAACAGGTAGATCTTTGTCAATGGGTGCTGTGGTGCTTTTGGTGGCATCTTCTAACTCACAAAACCGTTATAACAGAGTGTGGAGTTCCATCTTGTTGGTACGTCAAGAATTATCTTTTTTTACTTGAGCGACTCCACTGTTTCTCTGAAAATTCAGTAAGTTTTCAGTTGATTGAGAACTACTTTAAAACATTTCACTATTATTTTTATTTTGTTCAGGAGCCCATTGATTAGGTTTAATAGCCTTTGTCACAATAATATTCAGCTAGTGAGCACAACAGCCGAAAAGCTTCCAGTGAAGGAGGTCTGTTATGGCTCTTTTGATCTTGGCTGCATTGTCTGACACTGCAAGCACGATTTTATTTTCCAATTTGCATTCCTTCATAATCCTTTTTAATTCCTGTTATAAATTCTCACTTGTATGGCTTCATTCTAAAACACAACATTCTAAGAGGACAGATTTCAGCTCAAAATTATCAGTCAAGAAATGACAGGTAATGGCCAAAAAACTTTCCTTGTTTATGGAAGTCAAACAATCAGTCGTAATACACACCTTCTTAACAGCTTTCATTATATTTTTATCTTATTCAGACACTGTTCATGTAACGCAGATATCAAAGATTTTGAAATCATCCTTCGATTTGTTTGAACATATCCTGGATTAAGTGCTGTGACAAATGCCATAAAACACTTGTTTTCAACAATTTGAAAAGGCTGAAGGTCATATATTACCATTTAAGTAGTTCATCCCGTCCTTTTTTTTTAGAGAAGTTACTTTTCTCGGCATGTATGTTGCAATTGAACTTTGACATATCTGCGGCTGAACCTGACAGTCTTCTTGCACTTCTGTCGAAGCTGTGCTGGTTGACGGAGTAGGTACTGCTGAAGCTATGCTGGTTGACAGAGTAGGTACAATTGAAGCTGTGCTGGATGATGGAGTGTGATTAGCGACTGCTGGGCTCAATGACAGTGGGTGAATAAAAATAATGAAAAACAGATTACCCACATCATGGCGTTATTGGTATGTACTTAGCCTCATTTAATTTAATGCTCATTGAATGTAATGTAACATATTGCAGGGGCGGTTATTCCATGGAATGAAGGGAATGAGTCATTCCCTTAAAATTATTACACAAAGAAAATATATATATTTAAGCACGTTATTGCAGCCAGTATTTATTTTAAGTTTTGTGTCGTTTTCCCCTTTTATCGATTTTGGCCAGCTGTGGACCACGTAAATACCTCCTCATGATTTAAATGTTCTTTGTCGCCAGTACTCCTTCATCCTTCTGCTTGCTGATTCTTTCCTTTCAGCCGTCCATTGTTGTTTCTTCTTGGTCGCTGTTTCTGGCTCTAGGAAACCCTTAAATGTGTGTAACTTTTTTCTGAAGGTGGTTCTATTGTGGATGTCTTGATGTGTGATGTTCATTTTTTGCAAATCCTTCTTCGTATTAACAAACCATTTTTCATAAGAGCTGCCTTTCCTATTGGGCTTGTTGAAGTGGTTAAAGATTTTCTTAGCAAGTCTGTCATCAGGCATTCTTGAAATATGTCCAAAAATTTTACTCTTTGCTTTTGAATGGCATCTGAAATCCTACTGCATGTTTTATATATTTCTTTGTTACTGCGTTATCTATACGAGTCAGTACATTTCTTTCGACCGGGGATTCTTCTTAAAAATGTTCTTTCCTCCTTCTCAATTTCTTCAGTTTCTTTCCTGGTTGTTAATCCCAGGCATTCTGAAGCATACAAGCACTCTGGTTGAATTACTGCCTGATAGTGGCATAGTTTTGTCCTAATAGAGATTGCTTTCTTGTTGTATGAGTTTTTTGTAATGTGGAACGCAAGCTCCATTTTTCTGGCTCTCTCGCGGTTTGCTTCTTTATCAAGCCCATTAGGTTGTATTATCTCACCAAGGTATTTGAATTTAACAACTTTATTTATCTTATCATTGTTTGTTGTTACTATGTATCGTGGGGCTTCTTTAATGCTGGTCATGAAATGTGTCTTTTCAAATGATATCTGCAGGCTGGTTTTCGTTGCTACCTCCTTTAAAGTGTTAACTTGCATTATCGCCGATTCAATATTTTCTCATAACAGTACAAGATCGTCAGCAAGTGCTAAACAGTTGATAGTGATGTTCTCTTTCTTGTATCCTATCCTTATTTGGTCATTAATGCCTTTTTCTGCGAGCTCCTTTTCTCATTCTTTGATGACCTTATCCAGGACACAATTGAACAGCAGTGGGGATACGCAAGCTCCTTACCTTACGTCTTTCTTGATTTCAAAGGGCTCAGATATATCTCCCATAAACTTAACCTTTGAGTACGTGTTTGTTAAGGTCTCCTTTATTAGCTGTAACGTCTTGTTATCTGTACCCATTTCTCTAAGGATGTTAAATAATATCCTCCTATCAACTGAATCATATGCTTTTCGAAAGTCAACAAAAACTGCTACTTACTTGTTGCCCCTGGCAACTATGTCCTTCAGTATTGTCTTGAGGTTCCAAATTTCTTCCACACACGATCGTCCCTTCCGAAATTCTCCCTGGTATTCGCCGATTTTGTGTTCAATTTGTTGTTCTAATCTTGATAGCAGTGCCATAGATAGTATCCTGCATGTCTCTTGAAGGAGTGAGATGCCTCTGTGATTGCTGACATCTGTTCTGTCCCCTTTCTTGTGAAGTGGGTGTATTAAGGATAATTTCCAATCATCAGGAATCTTACAAGTGTTCCATATTTCTTGCATTAACTGACATAGATTCTTGATCATTTGGGGGCTCACGTGTTTCCACAGTTCAATCGTTATTGAGTCTTCACTAGCTGCTTTGTTGTTCTTAAGCTTCTTGATTAGATTTGTGATTTCCCTTTCATCTGGCGGTGTTGAGTCTGGGTTTTGTTGTGTATGTTCTGTGGCGAGCTTCTCCTCTGACACTGAGCAGTTAGTAGCTGTTTAAAGTATTCTGCTAACAGTTGGCAGTTTTCTTCATTGTTTGTTGCGATCGTGCCGTCCTCTTTCTTGAAACGCAAGCTCGGTGGTTGGTATTTAGAAAGGCTCCTCATAAATGTCTTGTGAAAGTCCCTTGTGTTTTTCTTTCGGAAGTTTTGTTCTATTGCAGCCAGTTGTTCTTTCTCGGAATTTCCTTTTTTTTCTTATGATTTTGCGGTTGATTTTCTTTGTTCTTTGAAGCTGTTGTAATCTTTCTCTTTCTTCAATGAGTACCATTTCTTCCATCTTTGTAGTCTGAGTAATATTGCTTCCAGTGAAGGAGGTCTGTTTATATAATATATAATTAACTTTACTTTAACATGACAGTGATGCATGGACAGTTGAGAGTTGCACACATACGCCTGTCTCCATGAGCTACGCAAGGATGTGCTATCAAAACCGTTCGTCAGGCAAGTGGCTTGCAAGACTCGACCTTGGCTTCACTCTGGTCCCTTCGTAATTATTCGCTTGGGTTCGGGAATCTCCGAAGGGTGAGCTAAGGGAATGCACCTGACTACTCATTCCGTTCGAGAGTATTTGTATGTGATAAAATTTGTGAGAAAAAGGATTAATTGTGCTTGTGTTTTGAACAGAAGTAAAATATCGTACAGTGAGTCGTACCATTTAATTTACTTTGTGTTATTTGTGAAAATTGCGCCAAATTTACGTGCACACATATAAATTAAATCCCGGTCTCGAAAGCCAACAATAACGGGCGAGAGGAATCGTCGTGCTGACCACACGACACAATGCAATTTGCAGGCCTTCGGGCTGAGCAGCGGTCGCTTGGTAGGCCAAAACCCTTCAAACTGTAGTGCCATGGGGTTTGGGGTATATAAATTAAAGGAACTACTGCGATTCTGCAGGCTTAGAAGGGAATGCATTGACTGTGCTCATTCCCCGCTTTGAGTCTCTAACGCATGGCAACTGTTGGCGCGAGTGAGGAGAGCGGGGGGAAGTGTGGATGTGTATTGGAAACCCTCTTAATCCAGGGATTTTCAGGAGAAGAGTAATATAATTTCCGGTGGCAGACCAATGCCTGATTTACCGGGTGTAAAAACTAAAACGAAACGTTGTGTTCGACACTTTAATACCGAGCAGTATGGAAAAATAGGCTGGTTATGTGGTTGTCAATAAACATCAAAACTCCATTGTTGGCCTTGTGTTCTATTTTCAAATAAAAAGGGAGTGTGGAAAATTGTAGGCTTCAATGACATGAATAGATTGCTTAAAGCATCCCGGCGCCTTCAGCAATCAGAAACATATATCCGAGCTGAAATTCTGTTAACAATTTTCGGAACGACCAGAATAGATTCGCAACTCGATCAGCAGCAGAAACTGGAGGCAATATAACATAACGAGTTGGTAAAACAGTATAGAAAGGTAATCTTAATGCGTAGACTTTCACGACCACTAAATGACATTATGTTAATTATTTGGGGATATTAGGTCGTGTAATATTAAATACCAGCTGACGTGTTTCAATCCGGCGACCAGGATCGTCTTCAGAGCAGTAACAAAGCATAATGGCAACTATCACTCCATAGTAACCAGACTCAAGATAGAGAGTCCCTGTTAGAAATATAGTTCATTCCAGGGTCTCCAGAGTCACAGAGAATGTTGTTGATGAGTTAACTATGGGGAGTAGCCATGATCTACTCAGTATATAGCCATAAACTTTGTTGAAATTATTCGGGTGTTTAGCAATTTCTATCACCTCACGAATGATACTAGGAATAAAATATTTCTCTTTACAAATGGCAGAAGTTGCATAAAAAATTATTTGATGGTCATTATGTATGGCATGTTATGCCACAGCAGACTTCTCTGGCTGGCAAAGACGTAAGCGCCTGCGATGTCCTTTAACCCTTGTTGCTACCTTCTTACATGTTTGGCTAACATAACCACAGGAGCAAGGAATCATATATATTCCAGTGCAGTTTACACCAATAGGATCATTGACAGATCGCAAACAATTAATTGCCTATGATGATATTAGAAAGTTGATCCAACGACTGATTGAAGTTGTAATGTTTCTTGCCAGAGAAGAACTTCCTTTCAGAGATCATGCAGAAGATAAAAGTTCCTTAAATCGTGGAAATTTATAGAACTCATAACGCTGCTGAGCAAATATGACGACACACTGGCAAAACATTTACAAAAAGCAACGGTGTTCTCAAGTCTTTCACATCAAATAAAAATGAATAAATTGACGGACTAGCCAGTGTGTTATTGACCAAAATAAAGCAAGAAATATCACAGTCACCATTCGTGGCAATTATTATTGATGAAACTACTGATAGTTCTGCTCATTCCCAACTTTCAACTGTTGTTAAGTTCACGCCTGCTGATGGAGAAGTACAGAAGCGATATCTTGGATTTACCGACGTAAGCGCTGATCGCAGTGCACCTGATCTTGCAGATCACGTGTTCCACATAATGGACGAGTTCAACTGTGGTTCTAAATTAGTCGCTCGATGTTACGATGGAGCCGCAGTGATGTCACGAGACCTCAGTGGTTTGCAGAAAAGAATGAAAGACAAATATCGCGACGCTATATTCATACATTGTTTTGCTCACAGACTGAACCTTGTCCTTACACAGACAATTTCTATTATAAAGGAATGTAAAATATCCTTCATGACTCCGAGTAGCTTGGCCTCTTTCTTTTCTAATTCGACGAAGAGAACTGCTGTATTTTATAAACAAGTCGAGAGATGAATTCCTAAAGTTTCTCCAACACGATGGAATTACAACGGAAGACTTGTTGAAACAGTTCGTGAACAAAAAAAGGAGAATTAGTTCAGTTGTTTGAGAATATCTTTGATAATCCAGAGCAACGCGATAGTCAAACGTATCACGAAGCTCGAAGTTTTAATAGTGTTATCTCAGAATTCCAGTTCAATTTCATTTTATTAGTTTTTAGCAATATATTTTGCTTAACCGATTCTTCCTTTGAAATTCCTCAAAGGAAACACTGGTTGTAAATTTCTGCATTGCCAAATTAGAGGAAACAAAAAGTATCATCCAGGAAAAAAGAAATGAATTTGAAAGAGTATGGAACGAATGTCAAGAGAGCTACGCTCTGCCAAAGAAGAGGCTACGTTAAAATGAAAACTGCGACATAAATTCACACTACCGTCGCATATTTTGCGAGATATATGACAAAATACATACCCAAATGGAAGTTCGGTTCCAATCACTCGATAAATTAACATTTTTACAATTAGTTGATCAAAGGAACACGAAGAAAAGTTTTCCTGAACACAATTCTGTTCTTTGAAACAAAGTTACGGTCAGCATTTTGACTTCGCCCGTCTCAGAAGCGAGCTCAACGTAGCTTATTCCTCCGATGAGTATCTTACAGTGGGAGTTCTAAAACTTTTGTTTTATTTAAAAAGTAGTGGATTGTCATCTTCGGCCTTTTCTGAACTGTTTAAGTTATGTGGGTTGATTTCAACTATCCCAGTGTCCAGTGCTTGTGCCGAATGTTCATCTTCGGTACCGTACTTCGGAGAATCCACACCTTCTGCAGAAACACACAGGGACAACAGAGACTCTCGAGCTTGTCTTTACTCTCGATTGAAAAGATGTTACTAAAATTGCATTCATCAAAGAATGAAGAAGAATTCTACAGCCTTGTCATAGAAGAATTCGTCAAGTAGGAGCCAGGCAACGGTAGGAGAGGCGGATGGAATTAACATTCAAATAGCACAAAACAGTGTGAGTTATTATATTTATTTTACTTTATATACTGTATCTTCTTAGCTTATGATATGTGCTTCCCTCACTGTAAAAGTAACGCGCCGCCACTGACATAATGAATATAATATAATTACCTCATCCTGTCTTACAGTACTGGTACTGAACGTGTTGACTTCTGTTGCTCTATACGAATAAGATATAGCTGGATGTTTTCTTTGTATATGTTTTGTTAAATTAGTAACAGATGTTCTGTAAGACTGGCTGCAGATATCACACTTAGCATATTCATTGTCAATAGCCGTGAAAAACTCCACACAGGACTATTATGTTTACTCTTACTAAACATATTTATCTAATACTATTTATTATTATTATTAATCTATCTATCAATCTACCTATCTATCTATCTATGTGTTATTATATTTATCTATTATAAATTATTAATTAAAATTATTCACTACATGACGCACTTGTGAGTAAAACCGCACTGATTTACTGAGAGACCAACCACATAAAAACAGGAATGGAAATCGTGATTCTCTTGATCGGTGAGGCAACTGGGGGATTTCCCATGCTGTCACATTAAAAAACTCAGTGTGAAATGAATTGAACATTCATTAAAAGTTATTTAATAGTGTTGATATATCTTCATTTCTGCTCGCATACACCGGTTTAGGTAATCAAATTATACCATTGAAACACCAGCTTTGTCACACACATCCATCTATTACGAGCTGTTGACTACAACCAAATAGCTTAATATGATCATAGTAAGCTATTTGCTACAACTGAGCATCACACACACCAAGCAGTTCAAAGGTTCAAAGAACAAAGCAAGGGAAGACAAACTACTCGACTAAATTTGTATGATTTACCAACATATAACCTCAATGTTGTTTTCCTTAAGATATATACAAGATATGATACATGACATTTTATTTTTATCAGAAAACGACAACATTCCAACAAATAGAGAGTTTCTATTCAACAAATATATTCATGAACCATAGGTTTCAGAACGTGAAGTACTTAGGTAGAAGAAATCGAACGTACATACCCTATTCTCATTATAAAACACCGCCTTTCTTTCTGTAGATAAAAAAATCCAATCGCGCTATCTCTCGGGTGAACCACTGAAACAGAAATTTGCTTTACTCAGGTAATTGGTGGTTATAACCTAGGTCGCGCTGGCTTCACATACCTACAGCAGATAACATAGACCTGTGAACGTGAATCAAGTACATGACGTAAACTGAACCGAGGTGGCTATTGGATATCCTCTCTCTTCCTTTGCCCCGCAGTTGGGCGACCAAATTTTCTTGCACCGCTTTCGACTCTCTTCTTCCTTTCACATCTCTACAATGGAGCGACAAAGTAACTCATTTTTTGCGAATGGGCGTCTACTCTTTCCTCTAATTAGCTACACGTCGGAGTTCAAGAAAATCTACACCTAGCTATGATATACCACTCAGGGATTAAATTATATCAAAAACTTTATATTTGTACGTGAATCCGACTGAGAAACGCACCTCTTATATTTTCAGTATATTTGCATGTCTATCAGGTCATCAAATCAAAATATAACCGATTTTAAGTTCAATTATTTATTATCAATTATGAAATTACCTTAAATTAATCTTATAATCTATAAATAATAATAATAGTAATAATAATAATGATAATAATAATAATAATAATAAGTTACATTCTTAAATACTAACTTTATTCAAATTTATTTTAGCATGTTGGGAAAAGTTAAAATTCATTCTAATGATTCGTTTGTACATGTAGGTATCTCATTCAAAATGAGAAAAATAATTGATTCTCTTGAAGTTATCATCCTACTCATAAGTTTCGATTCAACATCACCAATCATTTTTACCATCATCCAAGGTCTCATCTTCACAGATAATTTCTTTCCCATAGTTTCCTGCGGAATTAAATTATTTATGGAAGTTCTCCTGGCCTGGCGTGGATTACATTCTACATTCTCATTAAATATCAAATATTTACATGATATTGTGTTTTATGTGAATAAGCGTTAAGAATGTGTATAAACAATGAGAATGTGTACAAATATTAAGAATCTGTACAATCATTAAGAATCTGTACAATCATTAAGAATGCTTCCTTTCGATACGATATCTGATCCATGTTTCATGATGTTCATGAATCTTTCATCAATAAACGTAAGTGGAGTAAGCTAAAATATATTATTAATCATACCTGGACATATTCAAACTATTCACTAAGAAATATGTAAGAATTCATAAATAAAATCTCAACAAGCTTGTGAATACTTTATATTAAGGTCATAATGGATCGTAAATTCAATCACGTAGTTACTAATAGTCAAGGAATATCATAGATGAAACTTCCAAACTCGTAAATAGCAATAACATAACACTATGAAGACACTACCATCAATGATTTGCTGTTTCAACTTAAATCAGTTTAAATATTAAGTAACATGTCAAATTCTCTCAGCAAATGCCGTCATTATTCTTTACTATAGGTTATCTGGAGTTATTTTCTATGATCGTACTTTGTTATTAACCTGCAAGTTCACTGACCAAATGTCATCAACTCATATTACATGTCGCTATTAGCGTCAAAAATGCCCTGATCCATAACTGCGTTACATAAACTAACATCAAGTAGCCGTACGTAAAATTCCTTCCTTATTCGTCGTCGTATTTGTCATAATTCCTCGCATAGTATATCAACGAATGTATATTATTCATAACATTCACATTTCTTACCTCATATTTCCGTCGTATATGACTTCACAGCAAATGTATACATCATTAAATCTGTTCAAGTTACGCTCAATTCATAAGATTCTGTATCCCATCACAATTCATGTTATAAAGATCAACAACTACATTCATATCGATATGCACTTCTTTTATCAAAGTACGAACATATTGAGCCTGTATCTACATTTGGCAATAAGTTGTAAACAAGGTTGGGTTTACAAAAAACACAACTTCTTTATTTGCTTCACATGTAAAATTACAATATTTACACTAACAAAACTGAAAGTTATCTCGAAGCAAATTGAACTATGAATTTGGAGAAAGAGTCTGTCTTTGTACACTATATACACGTTGGAGTATTCACGTTCACTACTATTTCGGAAAGATAGTCCTTGTGACATGAAAAGTTCTTGATAGTCGAAAACTTTCAGAAGCACTGACGTAAATATCTCAGAGAGTCCTTCCTTGTTGAAGTGTCTGAGTTCATTAACGTAAGTTCAATGACTGAAGAGTTCCTACTTAGCGAAACTAAGTTGATAATGGGAGCTTGCATTAGCTAGGGAATGATAGTGGCATATAATGGTAAGACTGGGCATGGACAGCGGAATAGGCAAGAGGAGCGGTGACCCGAGGTGAGACCTCTTACTGCCAGAAATTCAGTCCACCTGGCCGAAGCACATTTTCAAGAGGAGTAGCCTCCGTGCTCGACGTAGGGTGTATTCTGGAGCTGGACACCGGGGTCAGTGGGCGTCTGGACAGGCTAGGAGCTCCTTTTTATAGCACACACGACGTTCCAGGCACGCGCACTGAGGGCTGCGCGTCGAGGCTCGAAGAATAACACACTGGCACGCGTGTAGCTGGCTGGCGGATCGAGAAGGGAGCGACGGACATACAACAGTTGTTGTATACGATCTCGATAACCTATAATTCAATATGCTTCATTTTCACATTTCAAATATCTCAGATCACATTATGCATGGTATAATTCTTTGAAAGTAAGCTGAAAATTGCTAGCAAAGAACTTCATTGGCGAGTATTATCTTCCCTATACATGGGCGTGTTTATATGTTTTGGAAGATTACCTAAATCCTTCAGTTAAACGTCACTCGCGCTGAAACTACACATTGAGATCATCTCTCGAAGATATATCGACCAATCTCTTATAATAACACCATCAACAACTTGCTTCTAAATAAAATAAACATATAATTAAATTTTTAATAAACTCTATGAAATTTAACTTATTCCACTTGCGTTTCTGGACTGGGACGGCTGTTCTCTCGTTCTCCTACGGAACGATCATCTCCGGATTACAGCTGCATCATGTCCGGGCTGCGGTCTCAAGACTCGGGTTCGTAGGAATAGCTGGTTGGGTTGCGGCCACACGTCAATTCCATCTCCAGTTTAGTTGGCCATCATGTTGCTCTCGTAGACATGCATAAGAAACATATTTAACCCGCGAGTGGTCGCTATATGAGATTTTCTCTCACTTAATTTTTATTGTGATATTACTTTACAGTGATGAAAGGGAGCTGACTGTTCCCTCTTCTAGCTGAACTTATAACTGTCGTGAATAGCTCGATTCACATTTGAAGGGTGAGCACCCCCTCCCCTAGTCAGAACAAGGTCCATATTTGTCCGTGTGCGTAACGTGAGAGTTTCTCTCATCGCGCGACTAATGACATTGGTGTTATTTTGAAGTGGAGCGGGAAACTTACTCCTGTTGTACGCGTTAGCATTTTGTATTATGAGAAGTTCTTGGTTTTTTGTGCTCAGAAACTTTACTATGTACGTAAATACTTCTAGATATAATGCTTGCGTGGGATTTTATTTTTTACAACTTCAGGACGGAAGTTATCTTTATGTACATTACATATGTTATTTTAAGTAGTAATTTGTGTTTTTAATAAACGGCTAATCATGTCCGGCTCCATGGCTAAATGGTAAGCGTGCTGGCCTTTGGTCGCAGAAGACCGGGTTCGATTCCTTTCGGGGTCGGTAATTTTAACCTTAATTGGTTAATTTTGTTGACACGGGGGCTGGGTGTATATGTCGTCTCCATCGTCAGTTCATCCTCATCATGAAGTGCAGGTCGCCTACGGGAATCAAATCAAAAGACTTGCACCTGGCGAGCCGAACTTGTTCTCGGACAATCCCGGCGCTAAAAGCCATACGCCATCTCTCTCTCTCTCTCTCTCTCTCTCTCTCTCTCTCTCTCTCTCTCTCTCAGCTAATCATTTCATTTTTATCTAAAATATATAAGGTAGAACTTGCGTTTCATATCAGTAGTATATTTCAGCTTTAAGCCCCAAAAAACTGTGAAAAATATCATATTTATTTAAATGTGAGAGAAAGTCTCAGGCACGACCACTCACGTAACATTTCGGCGAGCGACCACTCGCGGGTTAAAAGCATCATTAGTTTCATGATCTTGCTATTTACAGATCTTCCTTGAATTATGCCTATATTGAGCAAAGTAGATTATGACGTCGCAAACGTCAATATTTCAATTTGAATAACATAAAAGGTATCTTAAATATTGCCTTGTTTTATGATTAGATACTTTAAATTAGCGATATTCCAACGTCTTGTCTAATAAATCTTTGATAATCTCTAGTTCAATACCAATCATCGCTCAACTATTCACTTCGTCCCGTTTTTGGATATTCCTCTTAGGATTTATTTTATGTTTACGAGAAATATAGCGTTGTTGTTGTTGTTGTTGTTTTTTGAGTCATCAGTCCATAGATTGGATTGATACAACCCGCCATACCACGGTATCTGTTGCTAAACTTTTGATTTCTACGTAACTACTGCATCCTACATCTGCTCTAATCTGCTTGTCATATTCATACCTTGGTCTACCCCTACCGTTCATACCACCTACTCTTCCTTCAAAAACCAACTAAACAAGTCCTGGGTGTCGTAAAATGTGTCCTATAATTCTATCTCTTCTTCTTGACAAATTTAGCCAAATCGATCTGCTCTCACCAATTAGATTCAGTATCCCTTCATTCATGATTCGATCTATCCATCTCACTTTCAGCATTCTTCTGTAACACCACATTTCAAAATCTTCTATTATCTTTCTTTCTGTGCTAGTTATCGTCCATATTTCGCTTCCATACAATGCCAAGCTCCAGATGAAAGTCTTCAGAAACATCTTTCTGATCCCTATAACAATGTTTGAAGTGAGCAAATTTCTTTTCTTAAGAAAGCTCTTCCTTGCTTGTGCTAGTCTGCATTTTATGTCCTCCTTACTTCTGCCATCGTTATTTAACTACCCAAGTAACAATATTCATCTACTTCCTTTAAGACTTCATTTCCTAATCTAATATTTCATGCATCACCTGCATTCGTTCGACTGCACCCCATTACTTTTGTTTTGGACTTATGTATTTTCATCTTGTACTCTTGACCCAAGACTTCGTCCATACCACTCAACAGCTTCTCGAGATCTTCTGCAGTCTCAGATAAAATAACAATATCATTGGCAAATCTCATGGTTTTGATTTCCTCTCCTTGGACTGTGATTCCCTTTCCAAATTCCTCTTTGATTTCCTTTACTACCTGTTCTATGTAAACATTGAATAGGAGGGGGGGACAAACTGCAGCTTTGCCTCACTCCTTTCTGGATTGCTGCTTCTTTTTCAAAGCCCTCGATTCTCATCACTGCAGATTAATTTTTATACAGATTGTAGATAATTCTTCGTTCTCGGTATCTGATCCCAATTATCTTCAGAATCGTAAATAGCTTCGTCCAATCAACATTATCAAATGCCTTTTCTAGATTTACGAATGCCATGTACGTGTACTTGTCTTTCTGGATTCGATCCTCTAAGATCAGACGTAATGTCAGTATTGCTTCACGTGTTCCTACATTTCTTCTGAAGCCAAATTGATCTCCTCCCAACTTAGCTTCAACTTGTTCTTCATTCTTCTGTAAATAATACGTGTTAAAGTTTTGCAGGCATGAGATACTAAACTAATGTTGCGGTAGTTTTCACACCTGTCGGCACCGGCTTTCTTGGGAAAAGGTATAACAACATTCTGCCGAAAATCGGATGATACTTCACCTGTCTCATACATCTTACACACTAAATGGAATAACATTGCCATGCTGGTTTCTCCTATGGCAGTCAGTAATTCAGAGGGAATGTCATCAATTCCAGGTGCCTTGTTCCTATTTAGGTCTCTAACAGCTCTGTCAAACTCTGACCTCAAAATTGGATCTCCCATTTCTTCAGCATCAAAAGCCTTTTCTTGTTCCAGAACCGAATTATCCACATCTTCACCTTGATACAACTGTTGGATATGTTCTTGGCATATTTCTGCTTTATCATCTTTCCTTATAAGTGGCTTTCCATCTGAGCTCTTAATATTCATACACCTAGATTTCCTTTCTCCAAAGGATTCCTTGATTTTCCTATATGCAGCATCTACCTTTCCCAGGACCAGTAGTTGTGACGGAATCTTCTTAGATACGTTCGACATCTGTGAATTGTGTATAATTTGATAACTCATCTTGTACTCACGAAAGCGACCGTCGGCCTGGCGCTCGGGTTAATAGCTGCATGTCTCCCACGTGTAACCTTGTTTACGTTTTTCAGATTTTTTGGTGTACGTTTGATGTTTATACACAATACGAGGATACATCTGACCCATTCCTAAGATCTTTTACCTGGTTCTCGTCTTACGCATAGTAATCTGTAGTTAAATACTGCGACCGGTGATGCCTCAAGTGACATATATTTCATCTTGTTTCGTCCTAAACCACGCATATTTACTATTTTATTCCACGTATTTCAGCTCTTAATGACCTGATAATAATAATAATAATAATAATAATAATAATAATAATAATAATAATAATAATAATAATAATAATAGTAATAATTGTACCGGGTGGTACACCTCTACGCCGCACATTTAAATCTTGCGCCAATAGAACCTCCTCTACAGGAGAAGCACTGAACTTGAAACTAGGCCTACTTAAACGTTTACTCTGAAGATGTCACCACCTTAATTTTGTGATTGTGAAGTTTCCAGTACTGTATGAAATTCTACGTGTCTGGTTCATTTATCAAGATGTTTGGACTTTCTGCAACAGATGTTACTACAAAATCTATGATCTTGCACCCTGGTGCGAAGTGAAGGAACTTTATTTGAAGAAATTTTGTATTCATAAGTGTTCTTTACTAAATTATGTTCATTCACTTTTGGATTGGCAATATTGATCTTTTCTTTCCGCCAGTTTTGAATTCAGCCAATCCCTAATTTCTGTAATTAATTTTCGGCCTATCGCAGGCTTCTTCGATCTGGTGTGTAACTTTACGCTAGCCAATAAAAGTAAGAGGGTGTGGCTTGATTATTCATGACAGGTCTGGAACTTTCCCCGAGGGCTTATTTTCACGGCTCTTGGCCACTTGACCAACATCTAACTAAGTGTGTGTGTGTGAAGCAGGAGGCAGGAGGTACCTCTTTCATCAGGCAGCAGTCCTTCAGCAAGATAATGGCCGTTTAACATCTTTATTTCTTGCTCGCTCCGCAGTTTAACACGAGGGATAGGTCCGAAATTTAATATGTAACCTACTTCTCCAAAATGTAAGTTTCTGCCGGCTAATGTGAAAATTTCCTCAAATCTGCAATTGTAATTCGGGGACAGATAGTGATTTACCCTGTCGAGCCCCACTTCATATTGGTATGAGGTGACTACGTTTTGTAACTGGTTTTCTTCCTTTCCGTAATGTCTTAAATTATTCTGACACGAGTCACCTCCATAGTCTGGGAATAGCCCCTGTTTCATTGGCCTAGTGCCTTTTAGGTTTTAGAATGCATATGTAGGAGTGCAAGTACTCGCCTCCATTCAATTCGGTGTTTCGGACCATTTACTTAACCTGTTCTTTTTCTGCTAAGGCCCAGTAGGTTGGGTAAAACATATCCCTGTTTCATTTCGGTAAGTCATGCCTTGATGGCAAGTAGTTGTAAGGTTCTGATATTGCCTTGAATAAGCTTGAAAAACTGAGAGCGGTTCAGCTCTTTTCTAGTGTTGTAAAAGTGCCTCTGGGAGGCTCGATATTGTAATTAGGAGCAAGTGCTCCATGTTTTAGGGGATTTCTGCCCTTTGAAAAAAAAAAGTGTGTTGTAATGTCAAGCTAGGAGCTCAAAATTCTGAAATCTTGGTTCCTTCTAAGTCTTGTTTCCAAATTGTTATTTCACTCAGTGATACGTTATTATAATTTTGTTGTTTCTTTTGAAAATATACACTTTGTTAAATTTTTTAAATTACTTTGACCTTGTAGTTAGACCCATTCATTCCGGCACCTTCTTTCACCTCTGCGTTCCACAGATACCCCAGAATAATAATAATAATAATAATAATAATAATAATAATAATAATAATAATAATAATAATAATAATAATAATAATAATGTTAATTGCTTTATGTCTCACTAACTACTATTATGGTATTCGGAGATGCTGAGGTGCCTGAATTTAGTCCCGCAGGAGTTCTTTTTATGTACCAGTAAATCTACCGACACGACGCTGACGTACACTATTTGAGCACCTTTACATACCACCGGTATGGGCCAGGTTCGAACCTGCGAAGTTGGAGTTAAAAGGCCGGCATCTCATCCGTCTGAGCCACTCAGCCCGGCAGGAAGCGTGAAATGTAGGTACGTTTAATTTATTTTGTTGTATATCATGTCCATTACTCATTTGAAACAAAACGTTCGATGTGCTTCGATCATTCATTTCCGATGCTACTCATTTGGATATCCTATCCCACGCATGCTTTCGTTGGGGTAAGGAACTGCCTTCTTTTCTATGCAATGCGCAATGGGGATCGTACCGTATTTCACGTCCCGGCGCGCCTATCCCAATCAACGCTCGTACAGGTCCCGGACCGACACAAGTTTTCAGGCCATTTCCATACTCACCAGACCAAGGAGCTGATGAACACAGACGTAACAGCAAATGAACCAGTATTAACGCTGACAATTCGATACATCTCCAGGGTCCGAACCCGATGACCAGGGTTGTCTGAAACCCTTAAGACGGAAACTAAATACTATGAACAGAACCAGTCTGGCGAGAATGTAACGTATCATGGCATACACTAGTAGCATCCTTCAGCTGTTATCGTAGTTCAGTTGCTCTTAAACATGAAACCAGTTTGGCAAGTATGTTACGTAATATCTCGTGGCATTGCATTAGTATCGTTCAGCTGTTACCTTAGTACATTTGCTCTTAAACACAAACAGAAACCAATTTGGCACGGATGGCGCGTAACGTGCCTGTCATCAAAGAAAAGCTATTCTTTCAAAAAACAAGGCATACTACCCATTCTAAAAACATCGTATCCCTTTGCTCTCGAAAATAACTTCTGAGGATTACTAATAGGTTTATAAATAGTGGTTCGTCACATCGTTCTATATTGCTACAAGAAATATCTGCACGGATACACCTAACATCTGTATATTTTGACATTGTGTTAACCTGAGCCTCTGTGATATTCTATAAAATTATTCACTACGTTTAATTTCCTCGTGGGTAATCGCGTTTACCCCCAACTCGACTGAAGTGCACTTCTGGAATAGTGGAAGGGCACATTTCTCCTTCTACTTCGACTAAATATATTGCTTGAGATATATTTACAATTTATTTCCTTTTAATGTGACTGCACTATTCCAAATTGATATCTTCATCCTCCGGCTTTTAAATACAGTAATTTATAATGTTATTTCGTATGAGTGTTTTTATTATCTCTGTATTGCAATGTTTATGCTGTGAGACGGCTTGCATACCTTTGCTTAATCTGATTCATTACCGATATCTGTTTCGTACTCAGGATCTTAGAAATTCTTCTCTTCAGATACTTCTAACATATTATTTTTATCTGTTTTGGTTATCTTTGTAATATAGTTTCAGGTTCGCTGTGTTATGTATGTTCCTATAAGTACCGTGTATGTTTTCTACTTCGTAAGCATTGTTACTAATTTGCATAATATCTTGTCAGATACCGTACGTTAGAATTTCGTTATTTCCTTATAATTACCAAATAATTTTCTTTTAGCGGTGGATGAAATCTTTTGTTCTGCATTCTCCACATTCTCCTTTTGGATTGCTTTTCCATCCTTTCCCTGACCATTTCATTTAACACTTCAATACTAGGTCTTGTTTATTCTACATCACCTAGGATTGTATCCCATGGTCTACTTGGATATTGATTACTGTGAAATACACTGGGTATTTGTTCTGGTTCATTCTTAAAAATATCTGAATATTGCTTCAAATTTTCATATGGTTTCATCGTTTTCACTGATGAAATCTCAGTTTCTGCAATACTCTTCCATATGTCCGAAATTTTATCTTCTTCTTCTTCCTCCTCAATGCTAACCAACCTTGCAGTAGTACGTATCATTTCTATCTCCATATCATCGATATCATTCTGCATTTTGCTTGATATAAATTTTCTTCCAAGGCGTCATCTATTTCTTGCCCTTCTATTCTCACATGTACGTTATTATTTATTATTTAATTTAATCTGATTCTTTCGGCTATTTCTTTACCATTGTCCTCTCTAATTGGAAATCTGTTCTCTTGTCTTTCCATATCAATCGTCATTCTCATTACCATCATGAAATCAATGCTCAATATGATGTTAATTCTATTCATTACCATGAATGGCTGTTTGTAATTCATGTTTCTTATTCCGATATTTAGTTAGGATTGCATCTTGCTTTCCACCGTTTTGTCTGGGATATTTCCTCTAAGTTTAATACCTGATACCGGTATCATCGGTAATTTAACTTTCCTCGCAATTTCCTGAAATAATTTTCGCGATATGTCGCTGATACTTGCTCCAGAATCTACTAAACAATGCTTCTTCATTCCATTTATTTTGACCATAATTAGTGGTAAATTAAACTTTTGCTTCCTTGTATTATTTCTGATATCATCCATCAATTCATCTGGTCCTACTTCCCACGACTCGATTTGCGCAATAATCCAACTTGAAATTTTGTCATTTTTCTTTTCCTTGAAATTTCCTGTTTCCTTAAATATTCTAAAATTTCAGGGTTTTTTCTCTCAGACGCCTCCAAGTTAAAATAAATGCTTGAGCAATAGGGTTTAGTCTACACTCTTCTGTTTCTTTGCTCTTATTACTTTGCAGTTCGAGACTTTCTGCGCTCACTATATCACCGTTAACTTCTTGACCTTTGATTGCTTGGTCGCATTTCTCTTTATTTTGGGTTGCCTCTCGAAGAACTTGTACGTACGTCTTATTCATATACTCGCTTCCATTAACATTTCTTTCTTGCCTATCGTTATACGTCGGCCTTCTTCTGTAGTTGAATCAATTTCTATTCGTCTTAAACCGGTTATTGGGTCTATAATACGGTATGAATCTCTTGTTTGTGTTATACCTCACATAAGATTGATTGTCTCCTTTACATTTATATCTATTCTGATCTCTTCTTCCTTCTCGTTCGTAGTCTCTGGAAATGCCTCTTTGTTTACCTGGTACGTTTCTACCAATATTCTCTTGTGTTATCACATTTATTGCCTCTTCATTGTTTGGATTGCGAATTACCCTACTCACGGGATGTATTGTCATAATATCCAGCTGTCTCAATGCATTCTCCATATCCACTGCTGATTCCACATTAGCAGCCACTAATAGTCTTTGTACATCTGGTAAAAATTGCTTCTGGATCGTTTTGATTGCCTGTAGTTCGCTGGGTGCTGCATCCATGTCCTGAAATCGGTGAAACTGGTATACAAAATCATCGCTGAATACCATTTGTCCGGTAGATGCATATTTCCTTGCGTACAGCTCCAGCCTTAGATTTTGCTGAACCTCAGAGTTTCAGAATCTCTTCAAAAAGGCAATTTTGAACTTGTCATAGTCGTGGAAACTGTACTTAAATGTCTGGTACCATACGTTAGGTTTCGAGTCTAAATGCTTCTCAGTTACTCGCAATTTCTTGTTCTCGGGAATCCTATTTTAAAATATTTCGGGCTTGTCATCATACGTTTTAATTATGTTTATAATTTCGGGATTTCCCTTGTTATTACTTCCCTTTCTTACGTCGCTGTTATTTTGGTTTGATTCGGCTGTAAATGTACGGGTTCTTCTCTCTCTCTCGCTGACTTGTATTTCGATTGCCCTCTCTTTCTCGTTATAATTAGACATAACAGATTTCGTCGCCTAATTTTCAGTTCTTATTTCTTGGATTTCCTTCCGAAACTGTTTTAATCCTTCTGTATTATGAATCCTTTTGTTGGCCTCATTTTTATCCCGTTCCATTTCTACTTTCATGATGTCCAACTTGTCTCCAATCTGATCACGAGCTATAATGAAATTCATTGATGATTGATGCTTGTTGTTTAAAGAGGCCTAACGTCTAGGTTATCCGCCCCTAATGTTACGAAATGAGATTAAATGAAATGACAAATTAAAAACCCAAAATCCTCCACGGACCACAATTCAAAACGTGAGAACGAAGAATGAATGGATGGATATAAATTGAAAACGATTTGTGCAACCGACCCACGGTTCCTAACATGCACAGGAACTGGCGTAGAACAATGGTATTACTGACTAAGGGACTGCTTATATAGCACGATACTGAATCGATGGTACTTGTAGTTGAAAGGAGTCCAAAATCCAAGTCATCGGCCCTTCATAATGGTACTTATCACTAGAAAAGTAGAACCATGGCATTGTCATGTTGCGGTACTAGTCAAGAATAGCGTAGACTCGCGGTATTCCACATATTATGGTACTACTCACAGGTAATGAAATCCGCACATGAATTACAGACCTACTGTGTTTCGCACATTGCGGCGCCATTTACAGGCAACGCAAACCTATAGCGTTCATCACCTAAGTGTACTAACCACAGGGACTCGTACTATCCCACGGTGTTCCTGATATAGAGAGTACTAATCACAGGCAAGCCAGAACCATGGGTTCCACCATCCCATGGTGTCGCTCACATACTGCTACTAATCACAGGTACTGTAAAAGCGTACCTAACATAATAGTACTACGCACAAGGAAAGCAACCTATGGTGTTCCCCACGTCGTGGTAGTAATCACAAGTAGTTTCATGGTTCTAATTTGATCATCCCTTGGTCGCCCCTTTTAGTCACCTCTTATGACAGGCAGGGGATACCTTGGGAGTATTCTTCGTCTGCGTCCCCCACGCAGAGGACGGTGTGTTTGTTCCGCGAGAGGTATTCCCTCAATTCCGCTGGCAAGCCGGTTAGGACACCCCTATCCGCCACGTGGGGGTATTACCTCACCCCTGCTACGCCAGCAAAGTAGGTTCGTGGTACAATGTAACTAACTTGCATCGATCTACACTGACTGACAGAGCAAATGCAACACCAAGAAGGAGTGGTCAAACTTTATGCTAATTGCAGGGTAGACTGACGTCACTGAGGTATGCTCATGATGTGAAATGCGCCGCTGTGCTGCGCACGTAGCGAACGATAAATGGGACACGGCGTTGGCGAATGGACCACTTCGTACCGTGATTTCTCAGCCGACAGTCATTGTAGAACGTGTTGTCGTGTGCCACAGGACACGTGTCTAGCTAAGAATGCCAGGCCGCCGTCAACGGAGGCATTTCCAGCAGACAGACGACTTTACGAGGGGTATGGTGATCGGGCTGAGAAGGGCAGGTTGGTCGCTTCGTCAAATCGCAGCCGATACCCATAGGGATGTGTCCACGGTGCAGCGCCTGTGGCGAAGATGGTTGGCGCAGGGACATGTGGCACGTGCGAGGGGTCCAGGCGCAGCCCGAGTAACGTCAGCACGCGAGGATCGGCGCATCCGCCGCCAAGCGGTGGCAGCCCCGCACGCCACGTCAACCGCCATTCTTCAGCATGTGCAAGACACCCTGGCTGTTCCAATATCGACCAGAACAATTTCCCGTCGATTGCTTGAAGGAGGCCTGCACTCCCGGCGTCCGCTCAGAAGACTACCATTGACTCCACAGCATAGACGTGCACGCCTGGCATGGTGCCGGGCTAGAGCGACTTGGATGAGGGAATGGCGGAACGTCGTGTTCTCCGATGAGTCACGCTTCTGTTCTGTCAGTGATAGTCACCGCAGACGAGTGTGGCGTCGGCGTGGAGAAAGGTCAAATCCGGCAGTAACTGTGGAGCGCCCTACCGCAAGACAACGCGGCATCATTGTTTGGGGCGCTATTGCGTATGATTCCACGTCACCTCTAGTGCGTATTCAAGGCACGTTAAATGCCCACCGCTACGTGCAGCATGTGCTGCGGCCGGTGGCACTCCCGTACCTTCAGGGGCTGCCCAATGCTCTGTTTCAGCAGGATAATGCCCGCCCACACACTGCTCGCATCTCCCAACAGGCTCTACGAGGTGTACAGATGCTTCCGTGGCCAGCGTACTCTCCGGATCTCTCACCAATCGAACACGTGTGGGATCTCATTGGACGCCGTTTGCAAACTCTGCCCCAGCCTCGTACGGACGACCAACTGTGGCAAATGGTTGACAGAGAATGGAGAACCATCCCTCAGGACACCATCCGCACTCTTATTGACTCTGTACCTCGACGTGTTTCTGCGTGCATCGCCGCTCGCGGTGGTCCTACATCCTACTGAGTCGATGCCGTGCGCATTGTGTAACCTGCATATCGGTTTGAAATAAACATCAATTTGTGACGATTTATAGCAACAACGTATTGGTTGATTAAGATTCTTTGACAAGACGTTCAAGGAGAAAAGAGCTGGGACCAATGGGAGGTTAGTGGATGTAATAATAAGAAGATAAAAGGTTAATCAAAACAGTATATTGTTTCTACAAAGGGAATTAATTTTAAATTTTACAACTCAAAATTTTGTAACCTGACACACAAAAGAAAACACTCATCGTGAATGACGTACATTAGAATAGAATAGAATAATATGTGACTAATCAAATGAACATGGTAACCTATAAGCCTCGTAGAATATGGACACAGATTTCCAAAAAAGTAAACAAAGAGAGAAGAAAGGGACGGGAAGGACCAAGGACGGGAATCACAATAATGGGAGTCGCCTGAGTATAAACATTGCCAAATGCAGGAACAGTTTTATGTGATAAGTTGTACCGTCCAGGCCACAAGTTCAATCACTCACCAACTCTTGAAATTGCATATTACTCGATGTTCATTTGTTAAGGAACAATATCACTCATATCAGGCTTAAAAGAAAACCGGCCACAGAAATGAAGATAACTCCAAAATCCATAGAAGAAGAATAATAGTGGTAATTATAAAATAAATACTCTGTTGCTCACCCAATACAGCAAATAAAAGAAGTGGAGCTTCCCAGCAAATACTGGGAAGTCCTCAGACGACCCTCCAACCACACTCGGAATCAGTGCTGGACTGAAGACCGAGTATGTGGGGGAAGCCTTTATAGCGCTGCAGAAAGTTCCGGAAAAAAGTACACGAAACGTCGAGAAATATCGGACACTGACGTAGCGGATGACGTAACCCAGAGGAGACTCAGTGTGTAGTCAGCAGTTCACCAGGACGGATGCATGGCGAGGCAGCAGAGAAAGTCCTTGGCCGGTTAGATGAATGAAGTATCGGCGAGTATATGAACATAGATGGAGTTCCAGATGATGGTAGCCGAAAATAGGTGAGTAATCGTTACATATTCCCCCGCCGGCCAGGAATCCGAAGGATTCCGGAAGTGAAGATGGACCCGACGAATGGCGACGGGCGAAGAGGAAGGAAGAAAAAGAGGAGCTGGAACAAAAGCAGACTCGGCAAGAAACAAAGTTTAAATAAACAAATTATAAAGGCACAAGGAAGGGAGGGGGTATTAAAGAATTACAATAAACAAACACAATATGGTCTAGGGTAATTTTTTGTTTTACATAATACATAAAAAAATAAAACAAAAGAAGGGGAACATTCCCTAATGTTCACCAAGATGGAAGAGTCCAGTTGACCCGGGTGGGGTTGAAGGGTCACTGGGTAGAGCAAAAGAGAAAAGAAAAAGAAAGAAATTACTGAAAATACTGTTTCAACTGCGAAACATGGGCCTTTTTAACAATGGAAGGATCATTTGCATCCTGTAATAATACAGAAACCGGAGTAGAGAAGCGAATGATTGAAAAAGGGCCTGTCCAACGAGGGCAAAGTTTAGCAGATACATGATCACTCGCGGAACTTTGAGGATGGTTCCTTAACAGTACTTTATCCAAAATTTTAAATTTTTATGGACGGTGCCCACGGTCGTGAACCCGTCGATGGACCTCCCGTGCCTGGTGTAATTTAGTTAAGGCCCTTTTCCACTCCACTTGAGTGACTTGATTAGGGGGGCAAAGGAGCAAAGAAGGTAGATCCATGTTAAATCTAAAGGAGTTTGCAAATCTCTACCCAAAAACAATTTCGCCGGGGAAAAAGAGGTGGAGTTATTGATGGCAGAATTAAGTGCTAGCGCAAAGACAGGTAATTCAGAATCCCAATGGCGTTGATCTTCGGAATGAAAAATAGACAATAGAACTTTCAAATTTCTATGATATCGTTCGACAAGATTGGCTTGAGGATGGTAGGGGGAGGTAAAGACCTTGTTAATACCATTCATAAAGCAAAAGTTGTAAAAGGATTGTGAGGTAAAAATGGTAGCGTTATCCGAAACTAGGTATTTCGGTAGACCAATAATAGGGAAAATTTGGTCATTCAAAAGCCGAATAATAGTCTGAGCAGAATGCGTACGCAACGGACGCAAAATCAAAAATTTAGAGAAACCATCAAGCAGAGTAAAAATATATGCATTGCCGTGGGAAGATTTAGTGATAGGTCCGACAACATCAATATAATACCTCTCAGCGGGATAAGTAGAAGGTGTGGCGGAATGAGCACCAAAGGACAATGCGTTCTGGGGTTTGTGTTTTTGGCATAAAGTACAAGATTTAACCCAAGTGAAGACGTCCTTACGCATATTGGGCCAAAAGAATTGAGATGCCAACCGAGAATAAGTTTTAGCGCGCCCAAAGTGTCCCCCTGTAGGAGACCCATGATAATACTGAAACAGCATCGAACGTAAAGGGGAAGGAATGACTACTCTAGGGGTTGATTTAGGAGTTGGTTTAAAAACCAGCAATTCATTATGGATCCGAAAAGGTCCATCATAGTTAGTAGCAGAGAGAGAAATCTTAATATCTTTACAGTAAGAATCGGTAGATTGATGCTGATGACAAGAGTTAAAAGATAATGGAAAATCAATAAGAGAAGAAATCGCATTGATTTCATAAGAAGGAAGTTGATCTAAAGTTGAAGAGGGAGATTGGTCAAAAAGGCGAGAAAGAGCATCAGCGACTGAATTCTGATAACCTGAAACGAATTTTACAGAAAACTTAAAACGAGAAAGGCGGAGCAGCCATCGACCGGTCCTGCCTATTTTAGGGGCATTGTTCAGTAGCCAGGATAAGGCCTGATTATCAGTTTGAACAAGAAATTGCCGATGGTCAAGGTATTCCGAAAAATGCTCAATAGTGAGGATTAACGCTAATGCTTCCCTTTCATAAACAGAATACCTACGTTCAGTAGGCGAAACCAAGCGACTAAAATAAGCAATAGGAAGAAGTTTACCGTCTCGGTTTTGATTTAAGACTCCTCCAACAGCAACGTCAGAGGCGTCCGTAAAAACTTCAAAGGCTAAATCAAAGTCAGGAATTTGAAGAACAGGGGCTTTGGTTAAGGCAGATTTGAGAGAAATAAATGCAATTTGTTGCTGTTCTCCCCAGTGAAATTTCATGCCTTTGCGTTTAAGTAAATTAAGTGGCTTAGATATGTGAGAATAGTGTGGGATAAATTTACTATAAAAACCAACCATACCTAAGAATGTTCGCAAGTGCTTCAAATTTTTCGGTGGAGGAATACGATCAACTGCAGACACCCGATCCGGATCAACAGAAATGCCATTATTGGACAGAATATGGCCCAAAAATTTAATGGAATTCTGAGCTAAAATAATTTTAGAAGGATTGACGGTAAGATTAACAGAACGTAAACGAGAGAGTACTTCACGAAGATGTTTAATATGAGTGTCAAAATCAGGACTATAAATCAAAAGATCATCCACATATTGAAATAGATACTGATATTTTATATCAGAGAAAAGATTGTCAACAAATCTTTGCATGATTTGTGAGCCAAGGTTTAATCCGAAAGGTACTTTAGTGAATTGATACAGCCCGGTAGGAGTAATAAAGGCAGTATTCTTAGAGCTACTATCATCTAAGGGTATTTGATTATAGGCCGAATTGAAATCTAAAAGGGAAAAATACTGTGCATTGGAAAAATGTTGAAACGCAGTTTGAACTTTAGGCATGGGGTAAGCATCGTAGAGGATCTTAGAATTAATTTTACGAAAATCAACTACAAAACGAAAGGACCCATCAGGTTTATCAACAATGAACGCGGGAGAGGCATAGTCCGAAGTGGATGGTACGATGGTATTGTCAACCAGCATTTTCCCTACAAGTTGATTAAGAATTTTCATTCTGGGCGGACTCAAATGATACGGGGGAGATCGAACAGGCGTGGTATCAGCGAGATCAATATGAGCTTGAAAATTGGAAACGGTTCCAAATTTAGAGGTTACAACATCAGAAAATTCAACTAACAAATGATCAAGTTGGGCAGATTGAGAACGATTACAATACACATAGTCCTTACGAACCGAAGGAAGATGTGAAAGAGGGAAATCAGAACAATTCACTAATGGAATCCTAATATCCGAAAAGGTGAAACGAATAGAGGAAGAAAAGGAATCAAGTACCAAACCAGTATGACGAAAAAAATCATATCCTAGAATTAATGGATATGATAAATTTTCTACAACATTAAAAGAATAGGTCCACGAAAAATGTTGAATTTTTAAGTTGAGCTTGACTTCGCCAAGGGTCTGAAGTAGATTATTTGATGCAGAAGTACAACGAAGGGAAGACTGAGAAAGTTGAAGATGAGAAAATATAGTCTGAAGAGATTGGAAAAGTTCTAAACTAATTAACGAAGTCGTTGAACCAGAATCTAAAAGTGCAATAGTAGGAATATTGTGGAGCAAGACTACAATATGTGAAGTTCTGGGTAATGAGCAAAAAATGTGAGAATCAATTTTACGCTCGGTTTAGTGTAAGAAGATCGAAAAGTTTGCCGAGTGGTAAAGGTGTTGTGATGAAAAGCATGTATTTGATTAGGCAGATTTGCCCCTTGAACGCGTCCACTGCCTACGGACGGGGGTTGGGGGCGTTTCCCGAGATGGGGGAGGCACAAAATTTAGCTATATGTCCTGTACCTCTACAGCGGTAACAAATAATAGGTTTACTGACTGTAACAGAACGAGATATTGGTAATGATAATGACACCGGGGGAGAGGTAGTAGCAGAAGGTAAGACTGGTGGTGGTACACGAGCATAGTAGGAAATATCTGCATACGAGTAAGTCGTATGAGCTTGTGCTGCGGTATACAATTGTAGCAAAGAGGTAGGGGGCGAATGTATCTGAAGAAGTTGTCGGAAAGAAGGCACAGCATAAAATGTAACAATTGAAATTAAGTCCGATGGATTATTAGCGATATTAAGAACATCACTAAAAGTAAGAAGTGAGTCTAAATAATCATGTACAGGTTCGTCAGAACGTTGATGATGGCGGACAAATTCCAAACTCAATGTATGACGTACCTCATAAGGTAGAAAGTCATTATGGAGACATGTGCGAAATTGAGCCCAATCCTGAAAATGTGCCATATTTTCAAGCCAAAAATTCGTTAAATGTCCAGTAGTTTTAGACGTTAATAAACTAATGAGTTGAGAAAACTGGGCAAGGTTAATTTTAAGAAATTTACGGACAAAAAATAGCCATATAGTTAAATTTCGAGGATTTGTATCAGTTAAAGGAGGCACTTGTGTTAATGACTGTTTAATAATCTCTAAATTTAATGTGGAAATGAGTGGATTTGGAGAAATAGGCGATGAGGTGAGTGGCCTAGAAGATTCAGGATGTAAATGATAAGTGGTACTTGGAAGTTTTGGTTTTAGGTCTTGATCAAATAAGTCTGAAGTGTTAGAATGCGAAGACGAACAAATGGTGGATGAAGGTTCTGAGGGCGAAGTGTCATCAAAAGTAATTAAATCCGCACAAGGTGGATTAGGTAGAGACCGGGAAATCGGGGGTAAATATAAAGAATTATCAGAAGAATTTAATGGAAAATTATCGGAAAAAATTGCCATGTTGAAAAAGAGAGCACAGTAACAAAGAGTAAAAAAAGAGAAGAATTGAAAAAAGATAACAGTAAAGAAATCAGGTGAGTTACTCTGCTACCATTTTGTGACGATTTATAGCAACAACGTATTGGTTGATTAAGATTCTTTGACAAGACGTTCAAGGAGAAAAGAGCTGGGACCAATGGGAGGTTAGTGGATGTAATAATAAGAAGAAAAAAGGTTAATCAAAACAGTATATTGTTTCTACAAAGGGAATTAATTTTAAATTTTACAACTCAAAATTTTGTAACCTGACACACAAAAGAAAACACTCATCGTGAATGACGTACATTAGAATAGAATAGAATAATATGTGACTAATCAAATGAACATGGTAACCTATAAGCCTCGGAGAATATGGACACAGATTTCCAAAAAAGTAAACAAAGGGAGAAGAAAGGCACGGGAAGGACCAAGGACGGGAATCACAATAATGGGAGTCGCCTGAGTATAAACATTGCCAAATGCAGGAACAAGTTCAATCACTCACCAACTCTTGAAATTGCATATTACTCGATGTTCATTTGTTAAGGAACAATATCACTCATATCAGGCTTAAAAGAAAACCGGCCACAGAAATGAAGATAACTCCAAAATCCATAGGAGAAGAATAATAGTGGTAATTATAAAATAAATACTCTGTTGCTCACCCAATACAGCAAATAAAAGAAGTGGAGCTTCCCAGCAAATACTGGGAAGTCCTCAGACGACCCTCCAACCACACTCGGAATCAGTGCTGGACTGAAGACCGAGTATGTGGGGGAAGCCTTTATAGCGCTGCAGATAGTTCCGAAAAAAGTACACAAAACGTCGAGAAATATCGGACACTGACGTAGCGGATGACGTAACCCAGAGGAGACTCAGTGTGTAGTCAGCAGTTCACCAGGACGGATGCATGGCGAGGCAGCAGAGAAAGTCCTTGGCCGGTTAGATGAATGAAGTATCGGCGAGTATATGAACATAGATGGAGTTCCAGATGACGGTAGCCGAAAATAGGTGAGTGATCGTTACAAATTATTCGTCCGTGCCGTCTCTGTTTTTCCCCAACTTTCATCCCATTCGAACCACTCCTTCTTGGTGTTGCATTTGCTCTGTCAGTCAGTGTATTTGTAATTCCCATACCTTCATTTACTTCGCTTATTCTTTCTTGACATTTTCCATTTTTCTTGAGAATCGACTTTCAATGCTTTAATTTTCTCTGTTTGTTTCATTATCTCTTCTTCTTTCGAGCTTTGATAATATTCCGGCTTTCTGACAATTCCTCTTTGATTTTATTGACCACTTCATAAACCTCTTTATTGTTGTTTTCCATTGATTCAAACATTTCACTGCGCAGGTGAAAACCTTGATATACGTCTTGATATCCGTGATTTCTGATCTAATTTTCCTAATTTTATTTTTACGATCACTTTTTGCCTTTCTTCCATGATTCTCATCTCTTCCATCAGCTTTGTTGTAGTTCTTCCTGCCTCTGCTGAAATTCTTCTTGCTACTGCTGTCCTTCCTTCAGCTATCTTCTTGTTCGTTACCTCCTGTTTCTGCTGTACTTCTCTCATGTTTTCAGCTATCTTCTTGTTCGTTTCCTCCTGTCTCTGCTGTCCTCTCATGTTTCTGATTTCGTCTATCATTACCTGTTGTTTCTCATCCTGCTTCCTTACCATCTCCTACCGCTTTTCTTCTTGTTTTCTTATCATTTCCTGTTGTTTTTCTTGATTTATTATTTCCTTCAGGATTTTTAATATTCCCCTTTTCTCTTCCTTCGTCTTTTCTATTTCTTCCTGGTTACTATTTATAGCTTCTTTTCTGTAGTTTCTCCTCTTGCTCCTTCTGGTATTCTTCGAATTGTGCCCTCAGACTAAGGTTTGCCGTTTCGAAGTCACTAATTCTCTAATCATTTGCGATACTTTAAAATACCTATCTTTCTTTCTTTCTTTTGCTACCGCTTTTTCCCACACCTGTGGGGTCGCGGGTGCGGACTGCGTTGCACACGTTGATTTGGACCTATTTTACAGCCGGATGCCCTTCCTGACGCCAACCTTATATGGAGGGATGTAATCGCTATTACGTGTTTCTCTGGTGGTTGTAATGTGGTATGTTGGCGTTGGTGTGATGTGATGAGGAGAGTGTTGGAACGGACACATGCACCCAGTCCCCGAGCCAGAAAAATTAATCACAAGCGATTAAAAATCACCGACCCAGCCGGGAATCGAACCCGGGACCCTCTGAACCGAAGGCCAGTACGTTGACCATTCACCCAACGAGTCAGGCACTTTAAAATTCCTGTGTTTGCTCTAATATCTTACTCTAAACTTATATCTATATCTTAACTATTAAATACTCCTACTGACCTGTATCTATTATACGATTGACTAGACTACCCAGAATCCCCTCATTGAAGAACTTTTATAATTGCAAATCTTGAGATACCCTAATCCTTGTCCCAAGTATATTATCCAACTGTAGCCCATTTCAATGTTATTATTACAAAAGTAATTCACATTTTATAATTCATCTCAATAATTTTATCCCAAGGATTACTAAAATTTATATTTTATTCTAACATTTTCATTAAATTTTCCAAGTTATTGCCTACTGCTGTTACAAGCAATCTTTTTCATCTTCTACATAACCTCTTCTACCTCTCTGTTGGACTACTCCATGTTATCATTTGCTTCCGTGTTTTTTCAACTTTTCTTTTTTTCCATTATCTTTTGCTTCCACGTCTTTTGAGTTTCACAGTTGGATGAAATATTTTCTTTTTATTTATGTTCCACGGTTACGAAGTTTTTCTTTCTGTCTTCTTCTTGTCTTCAAGTTTGGTGTCATAATTTCTTTTTTATCTCCCACACCACGGGCCGGCGGATCCTGGGAAATGGAGGAGTGAAACGAAAGATCAGAGTAACTGGGAATTATTTTGGAATGGTTTGTTAGTGCAAGAGCTAGAATTTTGCCCATATCAGGGACAATGCTACAATACCATGCAAGAGAAAATGCAGGAAAGCACGGATGGAAGATTTTACTGCTTCCAGTGGGTGGTTGGAAAGTTTTAAAAGTTGACGTCAGATTGTGTTGAAGGAGACCTGCAAAGACGATGGACACACATGTATATATATATATGACAGGATATATTGACAGATTGGGCTTCAAAACATTGGCTCTCTAATTAAAGGCTGTGAATCCCGGATTAGATAGATAAGTTTAATAGTGATGAAAGCAGACTATTTTTCTGAGTACTGTGAAAGGGGAAAGTTGTACAGGAAGGAAATTTCCAAAGAGAGACTGACATATTTTAATGTGCTTTTCTTTCTGGGGAACATGAAAAGCCATTAGTTATAGGGAATGCAGCCAAATCCAGGTGATACAAAACATTAATTTAAATAGTCTACTTGATGATTGGAGATCCAATAAGAGGGCATGGGTGACATCACACCTAATCGAAGATTGGTTATGTCATTAAACTCAAAAATGAAGCAACAAAACAGAAACGTCATTCTATTTATTGGCAATCCTACATGTCATCCATCATTATATCGTTAAATTCGCATCGTTTTCTCCAAATATTTCTAGAGTAACTCAGCTAATGGACGAGGTCATCGTTAATTGTTTTAAGATGAATTACAGAAAACCGATAATGGCTTCATTGCTTGCAAATATGGAATCAGCGGTCTCTACCACCAAACTGACTCTGTCTCCGTGCTCAATGCTGTAATTTGGATTGCAGAAGCAGCGAAAGTGGCACCACCAAATACAGTACATCAATGCTTTCACAAAGCCAAGTCTGTTTCATGCCCTAACTAAGAAACCATAATAAATGAAAATATAGATGTGCAAAAACAAACCCTCAAATTTTTAATTACGAAAATGTCAATGCAGAAGATTAGATGGCCATTATACACTGCGTGGCCAGAAGTCACGGGAAGGGGTGACCCATTGGAAAATATGCCGTGTATGACCCCTGAGCGTTACGGCTAGCTACGGCCTAGCTGAACATTCTGTTACAGACACCAGTGTCGTGAAGATGGCAACATGTCACGAGTTAACCACTTTGAACGTGGGTCGATCGTCAGCGCATGGCGCATGGGTCATAGTATTGCGGAACTTACACGCAAAATCGGGTTTCCAAAATCAACAGTGTCAAGGGGGATCTTCAATATCGCAGAGAGAACGTTATCTCCCGAGTAAACCGCCGCATGGAAAGACCAACAGGTATTAAATGAACGAACATCACATCACCTCCACAGAACCATATTGGGCGCTCGATGTGCTACTGTGAGTCACATCACCACCCAGTTGAATGTTGTGAGTCAGGAGATCATTTCTTCTAGGACTGTAAGGAGGTATCTTCACCGCATAGGCTTCAACAGCCACCGACCAACTCGTGTGCCTTTCCTAACACCTTGACACCGGGCTCAACAACGTGCATGGGGCCACAAACATCAGCAATGCCCCGTGGAACAATCGCGACATGTGGTATGGTCGGATGAATCCCGGTTCCAGTTGTATCAAGCTGATGGGCATGTGAGAGTGTGACGAATGCCCCATGAAGCTATGGATCCTGCGTGTCAACAAGATTGCGTCCAGGCGGGAGGTGGCTCAGTTCTGATCTCTGTGGCATTCTCACGGTCGCATTTAGGCCCCATTGTCCGGCTGCAGGGAGCGCTGACAGGTGCACATTATGTGGAGATTCTTTCAGACCATCTTCATCTCTGTCTGGCCCTATAGTACCCTGATGGAAATGCCATGTTTCAACAGAACAATACGCCATGTCACCGATCTGTGGTGGATCGCAGGTGATTGGAGGTGCACTCCAGTGAAGTTATGACCATGGATTGTCCCTCCAGATCCCCCGATCTTAATCCAATCAAGCATTTATGAAGTACTGGTGTACGTTCCATGAACCCTGCACTAACTACACAAGACCAATTGGGTAGCAGTGCAAGATTCTTGGGTCCAGATCTCTCCAAAATGATTCCAACGCTTTGTAGTGTGGATGCCTCAACGTATTGCTACCGTTTTGAGGCCTCACAGAGGAGGAGCTCATTATTAACATCACATTAAGTGCTTTCCCATGACTTTGGACCACTCATTATAATCTAGAAGTTGAGACAGAGGTATAATCTAGAATTTGGGACAGAGGCGGCACTAGAAATCATCGAAGATTTCATTGCCCATCACTTCGAAGATTGAAGGCGATGATGACGGGAACGAAGACAGTGACGAAGAGTGTATATGTAACGTGAAGTCCTACTGGCATACCTTGTCAGCTGTAAGGGATACTCAGTCTTTTTTGCTAGCGAAATTGACGCATAATTGTTCTGTATTATATGCTGTGCCTGCTTTTTAATTGAAAACCATGCTAGCAGAGACAGTTGTGACCAGCGTACAATTCTGGATTACTGGAAGAAGTAAAAGACAGTACTGAACCGTATTACTGTTGGTATTATTTCTAGTGTCATTGTTGTATCTACTACCACACAAAACGATATAAATTTACTACTGGATTATCTAATTGAGGTATGTACTTATGAATGGTATTTTATTTTTTAACCACCTCAATGAACTGGAATCCTGTATATAGAGAAAAAATCTGGTCCATTGGGTTTCCACTGAGGACAGGTTTTACTGTAATAATACAGTATTATGATATGCAACATTGTAGTATTATAATGTAACTGGGTTATTTTATTAGCATATTGCTTGTTGTATTTTTGTGTAATCCTTCTGTATTCTACAGCATGTCTTTCCTTTCATATGCTTTTATATTTGTTGATTTTTCATATTATTTTATATTTTTGTGAAAAAGATAAAATAATGAATAAGGAACATAGGTGTAGGGACTGTGAATGTGAGTGGTCATTAAGGATACGAGGAAAGAGTTGGAGAGTTTGAGGGAGAAGGGGTGTAGGTTTGGTAATTGTAGCAGTAATCCCATCTAGCAGATAGAATAGGTAGGACAAGAGGAATGAGTCTCCAGAGTTCAGGAGAGGTATCAGTGAGAAATCAGTAAAGTCACTGCTGATAGAACAGGAGGGTAAGGAGAGGAGCAGGAAAGTATTACAAAGGAGGAGTAAGTAAGAGAACTGGGGTAGTAGGGTTCAGGATAGGAAGAGTGAGGTTGAACAAGGTCACGGGATGGAGAAAAGTGAGGAGAAAGTGAGATCTGCAGCTGTCAGGCAAGATAAGGGAAGCCAGTAGGGCATAGAATGAGAAGAGGGAGATTGAGGCCCTGGTCATGTGGAATTCCATTGTTAGGCATGTGGAGGAAGTGTCTGGTGGAAAAGGAACCAGGACAGAATGTTATTCAGGTACTAGGTTAAGTCAGATCTTGAGATCAAATCGACATACAAGATTAAGGTTTCAAAATATATTTTCATAAACCCTATTTGCATCATAAGTAGGCCTGCTTATCATAGAAGTTTGTGCAGAACATTTTAAGTCACAATTCAATCATTGTTGTCTGATCGAAAGTCTAGGGAGGAAAACACATTACTCGTATTTTCTGACGTGTTGATAATTATTTCATCCATGGCAATTTCCATGACACCATCATTCATATTTCAAATTCTAGGACATGTTTGCAGGATCCCTCCCAATCTATGCAAGTGACAGAAGAAAATGCATCAACGTTGTTCTTTTGTACATTTGCAGCAGTCGGATCTCCTGTGATGTTGCGTTCCCTAAAAATCTCTTTTATTTTGCCCAAGCTAGTTTTACGGCATTTAAACCACTGGCAGCATCTAGGAAGGGCCTGGAATATAATCAGCCATTTACACTTATCATGAATTGTCGGAGATGTAAAAAAGAAGTAGTATATTCTGTGAAAAGCAAGGACATTTGACTACCCTAAAAATATTATAGAATATTAATTTAATGTGGTTGTTGTTAATTAAGTCCTTTAAATCAGTTATTTCTACCAGTACTAATTCAGTTCTTTAACACCTACTCCAATAGAGTGTAGTTGGAAAGTAGAGAATAAATAAATAGAAATGTAGTAGGTCTATGAACACAGACAATAGTCTTGCTGTGCTGCTTCTACTGCTGTAGTGGCTGTTGCAGATGAAATTGTCAGCTCCTATCATTAAGTTATTCAAGCTCTGCCGATCTGGCACCAGCGAGCTGAGGGCTCAAGGAAAGGTGTGCGAACTGTAGAAGGGAAGGAGGTTAAAGAAAAGGTGGTAGTCTTTCAGATTCGTAACAAAGGCAAACAGAAATAGGTATAGACATATTTAGGGATGACTAGGATCTAGTTATGGCAGCACAGGAGGAGTTTAAGGGAGTCAAGATCATTATCAGTGGGTTAGTGTTTAGGAGGGATGCTGACTGGAGAGTGACTGGGGATTTAAGTGTGATGTATTCACAACGACGCACAGTAAATGCTGTCAACTTATTTTCACATTATTTGCACATAACCTTATCAACTGCCGTTATAAGCAAAACACGACTATGGAGAAAAAGAAGAATGCGACTGCCATCTTGAATACATTTGACTGTTACAGTAACATGTCGTCAGAATCACACCATGAATTCACGGAAACAACTCCAACTAACAATAGCTCAACTCCACCATCAAGCCCGCTACCTTATATATGTGCCTTGCCAGGTTTCTAGAAGGATATGTCACAACATACCTTCTAGTGAATTCTACTGTGACCAGTCGCATAGTTACAATGTCTGGAAGGTTCTACATAGTACTTATTGCACATTTTGGATATTACGGTGCGTTGAACAATATTGTAGTGGATTATACATCATATATACAGGTAATAATAAATTATATTTTGTTTGTACCGGGAGGTACACCTCAACTTTGTGCACATAAATGAAGCGCCTTGAAGAATGCTATCTAACATACAATACTTGAAACAACTAGTGCAAGAAGTTGGGACGTTGACTAAAAGATGTCACTACTAAAGTGATAGAGTAATGTGTTATTTTATGGTTTCCTAAACTGACTGGATTTCTTTTGTTTTTTGAGTGTATCAAAGTTTACAGCAGCGATTTAATGAAGTTTGGACTTTTCTCCATAGAAGTCTCTATTAAAGAACTTACGTCATGCACTCTGGTGAAAAGGGGAATAACTAGAAATTTAAAAGAAATGTTGTGTTCATAGGTTTTTGAGCTGAATTGACTTTCCATGTTTTTGATACTTCAAGGTTAGCAACACTTCTTACTTTTCCCGCCAACATGGGATCCCAATCGAAACTTTTGTGTATTTATTTTTCTGCCAATCATAGGCTTCTTGTAACTTTTCGACTGTCCAATATAAATGAGAGGATGTGTCTGGTTTTGTCTAGAGCCTTCTCGGGCCTTCCTCTTGGGTATAAATGCTGACGCCTTTTCTAGCTAACTTGTGTTATTGATCATCGTGCTGTTGAGTGTGTGTATTAAGAGAGGAGGCGGGGGACTTACTCTTCATCAGGGTGTACATCAGATAAGGTAATGGCCACCAGTTTCTAACTCAGTAGTTATCTCCGTAAGCCGACTCGAGGGGAAGATTCCTATCTTTAACTATATAACAGTCAATTTCCTAACATGTAAGCTTCTCTTTCTTCCCATGTAAAATTTCAAGTAAGTCATAAGTACTTAAACTGAAAACCGTGGATAGAGAGTGCGTTACCCTCTCGAGTTCCCCTTCAATTAAACTTGAGGTAACTATGACTTTGTAACCTTTTCGCTTGTAAATTGTAACTTAACTTGTCCATCTGTTCACCTCAGTAATGTGGGATTAGCATCTGCATCGTCGGACCACTAGCCCATCTTTGCTTTTAACGAGCAAAAGTTTCAGCATCCATACATTTTGATTTTTGGGCCAGTAACTTTAACGTGTACTTTTCCACAGAGGCCCGGTAGAATGGGTATTCAATACCCCTGTAATATTTCTTTCATGTAAACTTAAAAGACTACCAATATGGTTTTGTAAATTGTAGATTTGCCTAGGGAGGCCTGAAAGTGTAATTTTATTGAGCAAAGACACTCTAATCTCTAGTGTAAAAGGCAAAATTTGCCTTGAGTAGGTGGTTAAGCCTTGGGAGTACAGTCTCCTTGGTTGAATTATATAGCATGGAGTCTCTTTTATTGTGTAATAAATATTTGTGTGATATATTGAAGGGTGACTTTGGAAGGCTATATCTTGTAACTTTTGGAACAACGTGCTCTTCAAAATTGTGATTTTGAATTTGCTGTGAAACAGATTGGGAGATTCGTCTCCTTGCCTATCGAACTAAACGCAACATTAGTGATGTTGGGACTGTTGTAAATTATGAGCTTGAAGCTCAAATCGTAACTTACCTATTCTTGTTCTTTCTGAGTTTTTATCTTGTACAAAACTACCTCTGTACCTGAAATCTTGTTGTTTGTTAAAATTTAATACAGTATATGAAAAGAAATATAACCTTTATTTTAAAGTTTTAAATTAAACATTGACTATTGTAGATAGACGCATAGACAGAATATTCCGGAATACTGTTAATTAGAGATTCGTACGATAACTAAACTCATATTAATATATATACAGCACATGTTTCATGACATAATCTCACAAATAATATGATCTTCCGTACCTAACCACGTAAATAATACTAATACTAATAAGTAGATGTAAACATTGATAGCCATACCTCTCATGTAATAATAATAATAATAATAATAATAATAATAATAATAATAATAATAATAATAATAATAATAATAATAATAATTCTATCTCGATATTTGCATTTTTACCCATGGGTTAAACAACATTTATTTTCAAGTTATCTTGGTCTATCACATTTTTGTCAACTGATGCTAAGGAGTTGGTATGTGGGAAACCGGATATTTGTAGATCCTTATGGTTGGGTAGGAGGTGGGTAGCTGCGCTCAGATGACCTTAAATTGAACTGTAGTGGTATTTATAAGTTAAGAGGTTTGTTTAACAAGGTTCAGGGAAACAGGATGGACTAAGGAATGATGATGAGAGTACAGGGAACTCTGAAAGTCAAGTAAGGTGTTACAATGTAGAAGTATTGTGAGGAAAGGAATAGAATTAAGAATTAAGTAATTTTATATATATATGTGTATATATATTTACCAGATGTTGTAATAGGAGTTGAATCGTTGGTGGAATGTGATGGTTTGGATGCAGAAATTTTCTCCCAGACCTTGAGTGTTTATCGTACAGACAGGATAGAATTGAAAGCAGGAAGAGTGTTCATATTGGTGAAAGGAATATTTGTAAGCTATGGTAAAATTCATAGACTGCCATCTTCAAATACATAGACTCTCGCCTCATTAATCACTTTTTCCGTGGTTTCCCATTTTCACACCAGGCAAATGCTGGGGCTGTACCTTAATTAAGGCCACGGCCGCTTCCTTCCAACTCCGAGGCCTTTCCTATCCCATCGTCGCCATAAGACCTATCTGTGTCGGTGCGACGTAAAGCCCATAGCAACAACAAACATTAATCACTATTCGTTTTTAATTATTTCTTATCTCCCCCTGTCATGATCCTACTGTGCCGACGTAGCAGGGGGAGACGTGGTACACCCACGTGGCACATTCCAGGTGGTGGAAAGGGGGTCCTAACCAGCTTGCTGACGGATTTGAGTGAAATAAAATAGCTCTCGTGGACCAAATACACAACCTTCTGTGGGCGGGGGATGCAGACAAAGCATTCACCCATGGTATCCTCTACCTGTCGTAAGAGGCGACCAAGGGATTTTTGAATTGGAACCATGAGACTACTTGTAATAAGTACCATCGTGCGAGGAACACCATGGGTGGATTTCTAAAACGAGGTTCGGACCACGGCCATGGCTTTAAACCACGTTCCTGTTGCTAAAACGAGGTTTCATTCGCATATTGAAGCCATGGCTCGAAGCCACGGTCTCAGACGACGGCCACGGCTGTGGTAGGTTTAAAACCTCGGCTACGTAGTGTAAAATGGAGGCGCTTGTTCAGCTGCGGGATTACGAACGTCAAATTGATTTAGCAAGAGCGTTCAATCCTAGGATTAGGATACTGAGGGACAGGACTAATCCACTGGAAATGTTCGACGAGAGTCAGTTCAGGAGAAGATTTCGTTTATCGAAAGAATCTACGAGAGATTTAGCTCGTATGCTGGAACCTAACCTCCGCAAAGATACAAGAGGTGCAGGGTTAACTGTTTTAATGCAGCTTCTGATAGCTTTAAGGTAAGAGATTTATAAAAGTACGTTTCATGGTAAAGTACCGGTACGGTACCGAAGTTGTGCGTTACCTCCTTTGGTATTTATAACGATATGCTTACCCTACTTTAGGATTGCAGTTGAATACCTGTCTTTACTTTTTACTTTCAGATTTTATGCTAGTGGATCTTTCCACATAATAACAGGTGACTTTTTTAGAATTCACGAGAGCACTGTTTGCCGTGTGGTCAAAGGCGTTTCAAGAGCGATAGCGATGTTGAAACGACGGTTCATTTATTTTCCGAGAAGAGAACAGCATCCTCAGATTGCAGCTCGTTTCTCAGAGTTATCAAGGTGAGCATAAACAAATCTTCATAGGCCTAAATATGTGTGTGTGCTTCGAAAATCATGCCATGTGTCACATTTGTATCTTGAAATACGTAGCAATTATGCAGTTATTTATATCAATGATTACTCTCTTTCAGATAACCTAAAAAATAGTAATGTTTACAATAATGTATTTACATAATTTTGTTTACAGGAGCAATTTCCCGGGAATTATAGGAGCTATAGATTGCACCCACATTCCAATAGTAGCCCCAAGCCATCAAGAAGCTCAGCGATATTATAACAGGAAGCACTTTTATTCTGTCAATTGCCAGGTTGGTGGATATAATAATTTGAGTTATCAATAACTAAGTTGAGGGGACCTTAGTAAGTTCAAAATGTTTATTATAATTCACTGAATTTCTTTTTAATTTTAGTAGGCTAGTATTGACTTAAGAGGCAAAAAAGTCCACTAAATTTGGCTCAGTTCCAGAAATAAATGTTTTTCTGTAAAGTAGGCCTTAATAACGTGTGACCTCTTATGCATTGTCTGTTTTTCAGTAATCTCTTTGAAACTTTCTTTGTACAAACACAACTAACCGTTCTGCATTACACTTACTTAAATTCATGAAGTCGAATGAGCCTATATTTGAAATAATTATTTTCTTTTTTCTTTTGAATTGAGCCTCTATGAACGGCATGTTAACAACCACTCTCATTTTCAGTGTCCGTGTCTTGTTCATGTGCTGGCTTTGACATTCTTCTAGTATTTCTTGAGCCCGTCGATCAGCGCTTTTTTCCACTCCTCTGGTAAAGGGAGATCTTCTGGGCTCTGTCCCGACCATAAAACCCTGATACCTTTTCACCATCCTTCTGAAACCAACTCTGTCATTGAATTCATCCTCCGTAATGCCCACCTCTCTCATATCTTTCTCACACACTTGGAACCATCTCAACGTAGATGCCTTTGGTTTTAGAAAATTATAGACTTACTTTGTGAGCCAGTCATTATACATACAGAAGATGTGCCCATAGAACATCAATCTTCTCTTTCTAACTGCTGTTGTTATCAGTTCCATCTCACTGTATAGGCCTGCTTCTTTATTGGATTTCAGTCGAACCTGCCTATCAACCTATCTGTTGCCTAAGATCGTCTGTAGTAGCCTGTGTTCCCTTTTAAGTACAGTAGTTGATTGACTATTCTTTTCGATTCATGCACATGGTCTCCGAAGCATATAATCCTTCTGGTCTAACAACCAGCGCTGTCTGTAATGTCTTAAATTGACTAAAAATCTCGGTGAGCATCATCTTATTATAGATGCTTTTAGTCAGTTGGAATTTGTATTCTTTCCTTGTTTGTTGCAAATTTGTTATTACTTTCTACACAGTAACTTAACTGCAAAAATTTAGACTAGTATGGGCCTGGTATAAAGAAGAACCTGTATGTACATTTTTATGCAGATTCAGCTTCAACTTTTGTGCATGGAGCATTTGGAATGATCCTGTTATGGAGAAAAAGCTCTTTTTAGCACAATAAATAATGAAAAATTAAATTTTTAAGCAAATCAACTCCTAAGAACCATATATTTCCTTTTCTCACTCAGTTTCTAGTAGTCTCAGTATCTATTACTTCACCATACTCCCCAGTCCATAACTACATATTAACCACCACCGACTCTAAAAAAATGCATCAACTATTCACGTAATATCTGATAAGAGACCTTTCAGTTCTATTTCCCTTCATACAGAGACTTGTGAAGACCAAAGAAATTACATAACCACAAATGAGTTTAGTAAAATTCCTTCCTCTCCCCTGCTGTTACACTCGCTACATTTTAGATTGTTCATCGAAGGCTATGAAATGTTACAGCGGACAAGCAGCAAGATCTGTACACATGTTTAGAATAACCACCACAATGGTATTTGAATTTTAATTTTTAAAAACTCACTAAGGTTCCCACTCAAATGAAATTTGAAAAAAACAACTTTGTATTGCTTTTCATGTAAGATATTTGTAGTAATAACTCGACAAAAAATTTTTCAGGTTGTCTGTGATGCTGATATGCACATAACAAATATCGTTGCAAGATGGCCTGGGTCAACTCACGACAGCAGAATTTTCAGGAATTCTGTGATTCATAATGAATTAGAACAAGGCAGATATGATGGTCACCTGATTGGAGATAGTGGATATGCTTGCAAAAAATATCTTTTAACCCCAGTGCTCCAAGAGAGAAATGCTGCTGAGAGGAGGTATAACATTGCTCATCGTCAAGCAAGGAATGTTGTAGAAAGGGTGTTTGGTATCTGGAAGAGAAGATTTCCTTGTCTCCAGTATACCCTTAGGACCAAAATCCCTACAACACAGTTGGTCATCATTGCTACAAGCATACTACACAACTATGCAATCCGTAGGGGAGAACCTGAATTTGAAGATGAAGAGATTCCTAATGAAAACGAAAATCATGTAGGTCTGCCAGATGAAAGAGACAACATGACTGGAGTGAACTGGAGGAATCAAATAATCAACATGCACTTTGCATGATTTCCTTAAAGTGCATTGAAGTAATTTAATCAATGGGTTAAGCAGAAAGCAACATCCAGTTTTCAGTATTATTATTTACTTCTCTTTAATAATGAATCTCTACCATTAGGAAGTATAAGAAAGCAGAACTGGCAGTGATTATTGTTTTAAAAGGAAGTACAACTATACCTCCAATATCTAAAGTTGAATTCTGACAGTTCTTAGAGGGAGGTCCGTTTACTGCCTGCCGGGGCGGGATAAAAGGAATGGCGGGTAAAGTTGCCATGGAGATAAATCTTCTGGCCAGCTCGTCTTGCCTGGAGTTGCCAAACCTCTCACTTCTAAGTTGGATCTTGTCGCAAGCAGTTCAGTGTGAGAGGCATTCCATTTCTGTTTTGTGGCCATTAGTATCTAACTGTATTTCAAATACTAAATACATACAATCTTTGTATTTCAATATATGTTTTGCGTATGATTAAGAACACTGTCAGTGGATTAGGCCTACTGGGGATACCACTTTATAAAAAAACGCGCCAGGTACTCTACCGCTGGGTGGTGTGGAAAAGAGTACACATGATTTTTGACCCCCCCCCCCGTACCCTTTTCCCCTCTAACTCACTTTTTCTTATTTGTTTTATGTCCTATACTTATGCCAATAAGGTGTACAGAGACAAAGTATAGGACAAAGGGCATGTTGAAGGATTTGTCAGGTTATAAGTACCACCCCTGTTAAAGAATAATAATGTCACTGATTTTACGTCCTGTAGCACTTTCAAATACCACCTGACTGAGCCAGGATCGAACCTTTTCTAAGTTGGGATCAGAAGGCCAGCGCTCTACTGTCTGAGCTTATCAGCCTGGTCCCTGTTAAAGACAAGGGAACATGAGACCAAGTCAGTCACAGTATGGCCAGGTAGTCTACAACAGATCACAGTGGTCCGAATGAATGAGGGAACAAGTGAGCTGGAAGCAAGGGGTAAGAGAAAGGAATGCTAGAATGTGGCAACATCGTGAAATGGCACGTGCTGTGTTCCTCCCTCCAGCCCTAGCTGTCAGAATTTATCTTCAGTTATTAAAGGTATAGGCAACTGTGGGAGTTAACTCCCCCTCTAGGAAATGCCCTAGTGCCGGTCTCAAGCCCGGATAAAGGAGAGATGCCTAAAAAGTAGTATGTTTTAACAGACTGGTTTTCTGTCATAAGTGCATCCAGTAGCGTAGCCAGGATCGGCGATGGGGGAGGGTCATAGTTATAAAATGATGATGGAACAAAATGAAGGTGCTTGTGCGTGTGGTGTGCGCATGCATGGCTTGTCATTATAAGGACACTGACAAGTAAATTATGTTCATATTCAGATTTCAGTACTCTAGAAAAAAATGTTACGTTAAAATACAGAATAAAAACAAAATGATCAGGGTCAAAAGTTTTACAGCATATGGGAGCCTATGTTCAGTTTACAATCTAATATCCAACTTTCAAAGCTTCTTAGAAAATAGATTAACAGATGTATTGCTTCAACAATTATGTTAATGAAATTTAGTCAGTTTATTTCCTTTTTCTTTTTTAATTTCCACTGCGGGGTTCAAAACCCCACCCCCCTTGGCTATGCCCCTGAGTGCATCAGTTATTGGCTTCGTAACCTTTATGCATCTTGCGCTTATCTGTTTTAAAATTAACTTTACGAAGGGAGGGTAGATCTCATGAGATGCTCGTTAGTCGGGCTTGCAAAACCTTGCTGGTATTTCTATAATGAGTTTCCATACAGTATTTTAGTTAAGTAGCCTGGGATAAATCCTTACCTCAATCACCAGGCACATCCCCTGCACAGTGCAGGGCCACCAACTCACCCTTCCTTACAACAAACACAGTGATAACACAGGTTATTGCATAGATAAGATTCATTCACAGTTTTGATCACTGTGATCTTACATGCTACAGTAACACAAGACTGATTTACGTCTGCCACATCGACCGTAATTGTGCATTCCATGACATTAAATTATTTTGTTTTTGGAGATGCCTATCATTATTAAGGGCTTTCTGCATGAAATGAGTCAGCTTCGAGCTTGAGTTTAACACGACTTTATCAGCTAAGCTCATGCGCTGGTCACATGTTGATAGCACATTAACAAGCATGTTGAAGCAAGGTCACTTACAACGCACTCTGCTATGTAATGCTGGAGTTTTTTTTTTTTTTTTACAAGCCTCCTAGTTTATGTACAGAGACTAAATTATATTTCTTTTTGTTGGGAAGATTAGGGCATTAATCAACTCATTTTATCTAGTATAAAATAACAAATTTAAGATGTCATCACTGAAGTTAGGATATGGGAATAGCTCCTCATTAAGCATGCCTGGGTGCAAATGGGATGCACTTAGTAGCATAGCCAGGATCTACTGATTTGGGGGGATACCTACAAAATGAAATACCATAATGAAGGTGCTTGTGCGTGTATGCACGAGTGTCTTTATAAGGACACTGATACAAGTGAATTATGTTGATATACAGATTGCAGTCTAAAATCCAACTTTCAAAGCCTCTTGGAAAACAGATTAAAGAAATCTGTCATTTTTACAATTATGCCTCTTTAAAAGTTCAAAAAAAGCCAACTCATCAAGTCAACTTTTAACTTTGTTATTGCCAGTTTGTTTATTTTGTAAAAAGTGTTTTTTTTTTTGGGGGGGGGGGGGTGTAACCCCCACTTGGCTATGCCTTTGGATGCACTCAGTCTCATGAGGATGACTGGAAAGGAGAGGGGAAGGGCAAACTTTCATAGCTCAAATTATCTTAATCTTTAGGCTGAGAAAAAAAAAAAAATGTAGAGAAATATCTCAGATAAATCCCTCAGCCTAACTAATCTAGTTAGTTCATATGGTTCCTGTGTGTAACAGATCTTTAACTGTAAAGTGACTTATGTGACTCAATCACATTGCTCTACCTCTCTTTTTTTTTTGCTAGGGGCTTTATGTCGCACCGGCGACGATGGGATAGGAAAGGCATAGGAGTTGGAAGGAAGCGGCCGTGGCCTTAAGGTACAGCCCCAGCATTTGCCTGGTGTGAAAATGGGAAACCACGGAAAACCATTTTCAGGGCTGCCGATAGTGGGATTCGAACCTACTATCTCCCGGATGCAAGCTCACAGCCTCTCTCTACCTCTTAGCCACGGGCATGTCCTGTACTGGCACTTGTAATTAGATCATGACTACAAGGCACTATTGAACCTATCACCACAGTGGCGTGCAAGGCTGATGCTGGTAATTTCATAACTTGTTGTTGCTTGTTGTTTAAAGGGGCCTAACATCGAAGGTCATCGGCCCAATTTCATAACTAAAAAAAGCCTAAAGAGCTTGAATACTTCAGTAGGTACAGTACTAAATTTATTACTATTTATAAAAATAAAACATGTTTTATGGTAAAATATTATTTATTTTCAACTGATGCTCCAACAACAAACATTTTAATTCCTGGTTCCTCTGCTTCATTTCCTGTGTCCTTTGTTTTATTTCCAAAATTTTCATTTTTTTTTTGGTGTTCCAGTCTGGCCATCTCTAGGAGCTCTGTCTGGAGCATCTGGTCATTACACTTTCTCCTAAAAAAGAGAAGCATTGGAAGTTTTAATCAAATTCCGTGCATATTCTACAGGGACATTCTTTTAAGCATGCGGGGGGGATTGTGGCTTGCCCAGTCGCTTGTACTGCAAGCCTTTCTCCCGCCTAGCACTTTGCCGCAATGCGGGCACTTGCCCGGCACTGAGTCAGTGTTTTCTCACAAGATTTCCTGCACTTTATGAAGGGAGTATGTATATACGCACACTTCCATAATGAAAATAACATTGGAACAACACACTGAGCACTAAACACATGAACACTTGACTGAACTGACCCTTACACTGATAAAAAAGCTCTTAGCAGACTGCAAAGAAGGGGAACTTGTGTAGTGCCGAGAAGTACATTACGGCAAAGTGCTTGGCAGGGGACAAGCTCGCAACGCTAGGGACTGGGCGAGTCGCAATACCCTGCAGAACTTGAAATAATGTCATTTCTAAAATAAAAATTAACACTTATTTACATACTTTGATGACCTGGTTGGGGTTTCAAAGGATGGAGTTTCCTGGGGCATCCTTTCTTCTGCCCCCAAACTCTCTTCTTCTCCAGGTCCTTCCTAAAATGAAAGGAAAAGGAGAAAATTAGAATACATTATCCACAACTGTAATGTTGCCGTACCAAAGCAAAGTTGTCTGGGTCTATTGATCATGTAGGTACCTGAAATGCACCAGCATCATCATCTATGGTGTCAGGCAAAGGATCAAACTGGCCACCGAACATCTCCGAGAGGATCTGCTCGGGTTTCCCCAGAGGTGGTTTCGGTGGACCTCCCCCAGTTTGTCTGGCATCCCTTCTCTGCGCGTCGATGTCGCCTTTTGCCTTTATCTTCATTCTTTTCCATAAACCTGTGCACAAAATGAAAATTACAAATTTTTGAAATGTTCAGTAAGATAATTAGTAATTTCATAATTATGTCATCAAATGGGGTCCTAATAATAAAAAACAGAAAACTTTCCTAATGATGAGGTTATAGATACAAAGACCAGGTTTTAATAATTCTATCAGAGTTAGAATTTTATAATAGACTTAAATGGTACTTCCAAGATACCACTTTTGCCAGTAATGTTGCTAATTTACAAATGGAAGTACCTTTGGGTAACACTTTTATACTGTTTTGTGAGTCACAAGTATGGTTCTGAACCTCCTAAAAGTTTTTAATTTCAACAATGTCTTTGTCCATATTAAGCAAGCATTAATTACCTTCTTACAGTAACAGTACAAATTATTTCAGTTCCCTGCACTGGAAGATTGCAGTTGATTCAACTTGCAATAAATTTGAGGGGTTTTTTTCATCATGTCAGTCACTAAATTTTACAGGCCTACTCAAATCTAAAACAGACTAATACATGCCTGTCCACCGATATTTGAAGAGGAAATAAATGCTCAAGCTATTCTACCACTTGTTGTCTGTCACACATGAAACTGCCCAATTAATACTATATTTACTCTATTTTATTGTCTTGAAGATACGTGGAATTTAATTTGTCATCACTACAACTATTATATCAATCACAACATTTAGGCAGCCCTGAGATATTTCTACAGAGTACTTTACAATTCAGAAGTATCATTTCAAATGTCCTCCATCTGCTAGATAAGTAACATAATAATCATAGCTGACAGTGGCACAAATGGACCCTGCCATTTGTTGAATATGCCAATGAAACGTTGCTTCCATAATTCAAGACAGCGAGAAGTTATGACCAACTTAGGCGGTATAAAAAAAACCTAGAACGATGAGGCAATGTTACCAACTAAACAATCATAATTGTAGTCCGGAGGAAGAATGGAAAGGATAGGCATATAAAATTAATAATATCTCACTGTCTTGCATTATGGGAGTGGCGTTTCATAGGACAAATCTTCAGCCAATGGCAGAGTCAATTCGTGCCACTGCCAGCCATGATTAAATATGAATATCAAAGACAAATAACATGTTTAAATAGTTGAGAGGTAGCCATGCAGTAATTACGGATCTGAACATTGTAAAGCACAGATTGCACCACTTCTGATTTAATATGAATAAGAAATAGAGGGCCTAGTGGCTTGTAACGTTAGCTTGATCACAGACCAATGGCTTTGTCACTAGCCGGACCTAACCTATCCAGACCAATGGTTCTGTCACTAGCCGGACCTAACATATCCAGTCAAATGATTTTCTGACTAGCCATGCCTCTGAAAAGTAACACTTTTAATGGTCCAGGGTAGATGAATGCTGAAAAATTACTTCATACACACACACATAAACAAAGTTTAACGTACATAGGAGAATGGAAGGAAGATTTATACCAAATTTAGCATACCTTATTGGAGAGCATCTAAAGAATAATTTGTTCCCTCGAAAATCAATACTTGCGACATAGCAACCTCTGTACGGAACAACATCAATGTTTAACAATACCTTGTTGATTACCATAGCAACGAAGAATTAATTCATGACCGTAGCAAATAACCACGAATAAATAAAACAGCCCAACTGGTACTAGGATCTAAGTGAAGTTGGTACCAGGAACTAATTATGTTACATCAGTTGGTACCAGTCACCAAGAACTTACTTACATCCCTAATGACAACATTAAACAGCAGTTCCTGCGCTGGTGAGGGTTAAAAGAAGATACATACTTCTGGAAGAATCCCTTCAAATTTAAGCATGAAATTCTCATACACTAAATAGATTGTGTAATATAGGAAGCGGTTTAGCGTTGAGAAGCTAATCAGAATTGTCTGACTAAGACGATGCTAGGTTGTCGAGTAATGACATTGTTCATTTATAAGAGACGTACAAATGTAAGATAATGCACTGAATTATTTTAGGAAATAACTTGCTTGTGGTTAAATTTGGGTTAGTGTTCTTGAGTACCAATCTGAATTATTTTGATGTAGCCTATTATTATACTATGATAAAAATCTGGCAAACCTTTTAGCTGAGGCACATCTTTTGGAGGCTTCCCTGCATTCATTGAATTGAATTCGGCTTGGATTTTCACCCAAGCCTCCTTCTTCTTCGTTACCGTGTCAAGATGGTAACCCATATCCGCTAGAATTGGATAATTTTTGCATATCTCTGCCAACAACTCTCTCTCTCGGCAGTTGAACTTGGCCATCTTCCTGAAAATTAAAACAGTTTTATATATATATTCAGTAAATTAACTGGGATAGGTGGAGAATAAGTATGCTGATCAACAGTCAAACAAAACGTCTAACATTTAGACAAAACTTCCAGGTGAATAAAAAAAGTAAAATGTACCAAAACTAGAATACTAAAAATAAAACGGCGTGAGGTGTTACAGCTACCAGAAAAAATACTTGTCTGCATACTGATTCCCACATTCAGAAGAAAGATATCAATGTTATTACAGTGAGGCATCAAGCAGTATACAGCCATTTGATTAATTTCCAAACAGCTACATATTTTAACAAGCAGTAACACAGTCATACATGGTGATAAACACGATGAAAATACCTGTAAAACACAATTCCCCTCACCACTCGTAACCTCATTCTTTCACTTCGTAATACCGCTCAATATATTATTATTAATGATATATATTGAATGCAAAATAAAAGGAATAAACAAAGGAAAGAAGCTCTCTACATAAAGAACTTTCAGAAGACTATATTAAATCATAAAAAGTGTAATATATACTTACGATACTGTAACTTCTATGTGCAATTCTTCTTCAAATGGATATGAGCTTCTTCCAGATACAATACTTGTACAATTTCGACACTCGGCACCAAATTCTTGTCTTGTCTTGCGGATATTTATTTGGGATTCAATAGAGCACCAAATTCCTATAGTACACAAAAGATTATCTGATGGACAAGGACTGCAACACAATTTTCTCTTCGCGAAGCCGCTCTTCGATTGTTTTTTGGCATATTGCACTACGAAAAGTCAATGGTCGTGCCACTCACGGCCCGTTGGAAGACGAAAAGTCGATTCCGCTACAGTGTTGCCGACAGTAATACTTGAAACCACGGCTCAGAACCTCGGCCACGTTCAGACTACGTTTTAGAAATCGGACAGGGACTTAGACCACGGCCGCGGTTTAAAAGCCATGGTTTGAAACCACGGCCTGAACCTCGTTTTAGAAATCCACCCCATGGGTCGCATTTATTTGCGAGTAGTACCACTATATTAGATACACAATAGGTTTGTGATTAGTAGCAACGGAGTGTGAATCAGTATGGGTTTTACAGTACCATTGACTAGGATCACTATATGCGAAACAACACGGGCTTATGTTGCCTGTGAAAGTGAAAGTGACTCTTTTTTCTTTCTCCAGATCTACATAATATGTATATGATCCATTACTGTGGAGAAAAATAACAAGTCTTACCTAAGCCAGCTCACAAAAAGAAAAGGAAAAGAATTTCACTAGATAGACCGACACATGAAAAAACAATTCTTAATAATAGAAATAATAAAAATAATAATATAAATAATAATAATAAAATGGCCACGAGGTAGGATAATCACTGTTGCCTGGCCCGAGATCAACCCTTATTGGTGGTCTGTTGGCCATGACAGAAGGCAGTAAGGCAGTATAATAATATAAACTAAAACAATAACATATTGCTGTGTAGAGTACAATAGTGTCAGCAGACGGCATCTGTAACTTAAACAGCATATCACTTCCGGCCTGGTTCGCAACTCAGCGCAATCCTTTCTGAACACTGACCTCTCTGTTGTTCTACTTAAGTTGCAAACCCAGCTTTCATGCTACGTCCACTGGCATGCCGGTGTGCAATTATTCAACTTACGTTTCATTACTATTGCCCACTGTTAAACTCCATTATCTTGCTACACTTATTTTCTTTTACAATTTCAGGCAACTCTCGACATTAAATGAGCCCATCTCACTTGCCATTCCATACATTACCAGCCAAAAATCACTATCTCCCTATTCATCCGCCAGCCTTGACTCATCACATATATTTTACAATAACTCAACTACCTTATACCATCCAACTCCACACATTAACTTAATAACGAAACCTCGTGATTATTTACTAAGCCACCACACTTGCCATCATAACTTTGAATCGCACTCATCCTGCCACCTACTTGTATTCACCTACCAAAGTATCTCAACTATATCCACACAGGCTTCTCACCTTATTGAATTTTACCACTACATTTCATCATCTCACTATATTAAATACACACTTCACCGCCTACTAATTTAACTACTTAATCGCTCTTATCTCAGTTACAAGTAACACACACCCTCCACTATTCTCATGTGCTTAACCAATTTACTTACTGCTGTTGCTTGTTTTTTTAACTTCTTGCCGTTACGCCTACGTCCAATTTACTCATCTTAACCCACATTTCTTTTAGGCTCAAGCTTCTCCCTTTCGTCAAGGCACCTCGTGCTTCTGCTTTCTCCCTCCAGGCCGTATTTTCACTTCGTTTATGTACACTTGCCACATCTTGTGCCTTACCCCCCACATTCACTCCCTGTATCTTCTTTTCTCCTCTCGTACTGATCTCCGTCCTCATCTCCTTAGATATTTCCCTGGTCTCCCTCCTCATCTCAGTTGCTGCTTCCCTGGCTCCTTCTGTGAACGATTCGAAGATAGCCTGCGCTACCTCCTCTGTCCTGTTACTTTCTTTTAGCTGCCAGCTCGGTTCCAATGCCCTATTTTCCTTGGTTTTTCATTATCCCCATGCCCGTCTTCACCAACCTTACTGTCTCTAATTAACCTTTCTTCGACTCTCTTCTCCATTACCACTGTGTTCTTCATAATCTCCTCCATTTCACGTAATTTCGTTACTGTCCAAAATCTGATCCATTGTCCAGGGGTTGCCAGTAATAATTGACCCTTAATGTAGGCTCTTAACCCTTGCAATCTAGCCCTGACCAAGCGTTTTTTCAGATTGTTAATATTCTTAATACCTCCTCTTCCCATGTCTCTTTTAATCCAATTTTTTTCCTCCGTATATTCTCCGCACCTCTTATCACAATTTCCGCCATCAGGTTGGAAAACAACTTCACTTTTATCGCCCTATTGCCCCGTGCTTTACCTATCCTTTCCACATCGTCAATATCAGCTTCACTAAAGTTTTCATCATTTTTTTGTATGACTTCCACAACTTTGTAGATAGTCAGCATTTTGTCCTCTCTTTTTTCTTCCGGCACTCCATATATAAATAAGCATTCCTTCCTGCGTTCTAGGCTACCGTCTTCTATTTCTGCCTTCAGCTTCACCATCTCTTCCACGACCTCCCTTATTTTCACCTTGAGTGATATAATTTCTCTCTCTCGTTGGTTTCCACTTTGGTCATTGTTTCACCTCTTTTTCCCTATATCCAGCGCCTCATATTTTCAAATTCTTTCACTTGTTCCTTCATCATATGTTTAATCTGCTCAAACGGGCATACTTCTTCCACAACTTCTTTAACCACTCTTCTTATAACCTCCCCGTCTTCCCAGCTAATGTTGCCACTGGAAGTCGGGCCGGGGTTTACTTCCACACCCCCTATAACTAGCAGTACCATAATCACCTCTGCCATCAGTATCATCTCACGCATCATTCTTCTTTCCACTTTACCTCCTTCACTCCTGGCTGTTTCCTTCTTCCATCTTCCAATTTACTACCCGATATTGATCCACACCAATCATCATCTTCTTGCTACCCATCTTTCTTTTTCCACTCGTCGCTCACACTCCATTCCCGCTCAATCAATCAATACCGATCTGCATTTAGGGCAGTCGCCCAGGTGTCAGATTCCCTATCTGTTGCTTTCCCAGCCTTTTCCTAAACGATTTCAAAGAAATTGGAAATTTATTGAACATCTCCCTTGGTAAGTTATTCCAATCACTAACTCCCCTTCCTATAAATGAATATTTGCCCCAGTTTGTCCTCTTGAATTCCAACTTTATCTTCATATTGTGATCATTCCTACTTCTATAAACGCCATTCAAACTTATTCGTCTACTAATCTCATTCCACGCTCTACCGGCAAACTCAACCCAGCACGTCTACTTCCAACCGCTGACTAGGTTAGACTGTGATTAGAGCCATTGTGAGAAATACCACGGGTATCGGCGTTGCCTGCGATTAGTACCACTATATTGAGCCCTTATTGAAGTGCTCATTTAATTAATCAGTCATTTATTCAGATATACAGAGAATATTTCATTTTTATCAGGTACTAGTAAATAGTAGGTAGCATTATATTCAGCAACACATGTCGCAAATTCTGCAGGGAGCTTGGAGCTCTGGTTTGTTTGCTCACCAGGTAAGATTGGAAGGTAGAATTTTGACATGACGTACACAAAGCAGAACTGGGAAACAATAGAACTCCAATGGACAACATTTTGGATGCCCGGCAAGAGGCTAGGGTCATCTACGAGAGATGTTTGAAGTAAGCATCAGGTACGCGATATGTTGAGCCAATGAAACGATAGATCCACCGTCGATATGGCTAGGCATTGGTCTAGGGGAGAGATGGCCCAAATCGAGGATAAGACGGCGTCTTCGAGGACGAGTTAATAAAAACGATGACCGCGTCAGTTATTTAACCATATTATTCGGCGAAATTCTGTGCAGGTAACATCGTAGGAAGAAGTTTTCATTTACGCGAGTGATCGTGTGTGGACTTGTAAAAGTGTGTTGGAAGACGCTCAGTCTGCATTTAATCTATTCATTTTTTCTAATACTGGGAGAATGGCATTTAACTTACGATTACCAAAGGGAGAGAACAGTTCCATTTAATCGTTTCAAATGCATAGTAGTCAGCATAAACTTCTACCTCCAACCGCTGACTAGGTTAGACTGTGATTAGAGCCATTGTGAGAAATACCACGGGTATCGGCTTTGCCTGCATAAACTTCACAATTTACAGTCCAGCCTGTTATAAATGGGAAATATTTGACCTAGTTACGGGATTATATAATAGAAACGGTTCCGCATAGAATGAAAACTGGTTTCAGGTCGTATTCTAGTAACCGGCAGGTTGATCTTGATCTAGTTTCTACATCGTGAACGAGGGGATGTTTTAGACGACATCCGCAAGCAGAAGCAGCAACGAAAAATACGATATCACCTTTCTACTCCTCGATGGAGACAAAAGGACTGATCCAAGTCTTTTCTGAAGTCAGCAACATCATCGATATGGCTGGCTAAAAACAAGATGAATCGGCTGTTTCCTAAAGACGGGCGGCGATAAGTCAACGAAACATAAGAGTACAGAGTTTTTAATGTAATGATGTGAGTGTGAACGTGTTTAATGTTGCAAAAGGGAATAGGTTAGTTTGATAATTTTAGTAGATTTAGCTTTGTTTGGAAGGACTACGTCCTATTTAAAGTAAATGATAGGAAGCTTGTTAATGTAAATATACTTGTAACGTAAACGTGGACCGCTTGCATGAGGTCGCAGTTTGTTTTCTTACACTTTATTCTAATTTACTTAACTGAGTGGTTAGCCTCATTTCTCTAACGAGTCAGTCATTTTATTTTAGCCTTATATATATTTGTTTTGTTTCGATGTTTGAGACGCAGTGTACGTCTCGGGGCTTAATTGTAAATGTAAATAAAGATTCGAATTAAGTTCAGGAAGGACTAGATTAAAGTATTATTAATGGGAGCTCAAAGTGTACGGAAACATGCCGTCAAGTTTTCTGGCATTTATTGCATGATGTGTGAATGAGAGTGTGTAAGACGGTGGAGTGGGGATCCAGAATTTGTTAGCGTCATTTTCACGACTATTTTGTATATCTAGGTTGTAAATTAGTAATTAATTCACGAGTTCCACGAACACTGTTTCGTATATCGAGTTCTTAAAATTAGAATAATATTTCTGTGAAATTTATTATTATTATTAATTTATTAATTTATTATTATTATTATTATTATTATTATTATTATTATTATTATTATTATTATTATTATTATTATTATTATTATTATTATTATTATTATTATTATTATTATTAATACGAGTTTCTCGCGATGTAGGATTGAGATATTTAAGTAACTTTCCGATGTTCAGACATGATCGATTGTCAATGTGGCAATTTCTTAGTTCCAGTTTATCATATTTATTACAGAGTTGGCCACTTTTTTTATTCATGTTTACTTTGAGCGCGATTGCTCTGATTTGTGACCAGCGCGGTTTTGTTTATTTTCATGCGAGCGAATGTTAGACGACGTCCTTCGTATTTTTTCAGTTTTAGGCAACTTTAGGACATGAGATATCATTTTGTGTGATTTTGAGTAGGAGGACGCGCTCCTCATCTGAAAGGCCAGCATTCTCTTGATTGGGTGACTTGCCTCGGGTAGGTGGTGAGTAGCATGTATAAAGGGTTGGACCGTGTGGTTTTGGTATTTGCTGCTTTATTTTGGGAGACGTAGATCTACAATTTGAGTCATTATTCCGCCGTGTGTTTTCGAGGGTGATATGTTTGTCTACCGAGGAGAGTTTTATTTGAGCGGCCTAGACTTCGTAATTTTATTGTTCCTGTCCATGTCCCTACGGTTGTTGCAGTTGACGCGACGTTTTGTTCGGATTTTCTTTTATGATATAACCGTGCTGAGGAATATTTTGTGTCATGTAATCCTTTCCAGGATACAACGATGAATTAGCTGTTGAAAGGTAAAGGCTACTCTGTTACTTTTAATGAATTTGTGTCACGTAATTTTATTTCAGGAATCCACGTTGATTTGTGCGTGATATTGTAAAGCCCACCAGTTTATTGATTTGTGTCATGTAATTAATTTCAGAATCCTACGTTGAATAGAAAGTGTTGCTTAAAGTGTAATTATATATCCTTTTATTTCCATTGAGGCTTTGAGTGGATGCGAGTTGCGTCAATGCCGCATGCTTTTCTTGGTGAGCCCTGGAAAATATGATATCATGTTTTTGTTTCTTTGAATGTATATATTGCCATTTATATGATTTTGATTTTTGTGTGGTTCCGATCCACATTGTTTGTTATGCTCATGAAATTGCTCATGACTCGTGGTGTATATATTTTGTACGTAGGATGTTTTACCACTCAGCGTGTTATATATATTGTACAGTTAGGTTAGTTTTATCCCCCCTTTTGCGCATTAGATCACGTCTTTTCTTAAGGTTAGGAACCCCGCTGCAATGTCAAGTGTGCAGAAATGGCGAACGTACTCATCTACAGTTAAAAGTGTTAACAAAAATTAAAGACAGGAGCGTGGTGCGAGCACACAGGCCCATGTGTTAAAATTAATGAAACTTCAAGATTTGATTTGATATGTTAAGTATGTGTGTCGGCATAGGCTGTAAATTTGTAATATATTCTGATTCTCAAGATGGACTTTATCAAGCTGAGAAAATAAGCAATCTGAATCATGTAAAATCTGGGTAATTTGATACTTTTGCTAATTTTAAATAGTTATCTTGTTTTATTTTAATAAACAGATTTTCCTCCAAAACTGACGTCATGCTTCGCCTTGCTTTATTTGTAGTTTTAACTGACCACACAGTGTACATATTTAGTTATATGTTCCCCCATCAAGATCGAGGGTGTTTGTATTTGAGGGCATTATTTTATCATAATTTGGACTGAGGACGCTTGGGATCGGCTGACTAGTCAGGGGCAAATTATCTTGATGGTAAAAACGGGGATAGTATGAGCGACACGTGGGTCTGCATTGTCTGTGATTAGTACCCACTATGTGAGGAACACCACAGAATAGAACGAATGCCTGTGATTATTACATCTATGTGAGGAACACCATGGGTTTGCATTGCCTATGAGTGGCGCCGTAAGGTGAGAAACACCATAGGTCTGTGTTTGCTGTGCGTATTACATTATCTGTGACCAGTACCACAATGTGTGATACACCGTGAGTCTACGTTACTCATGATTAGTACCCTACATTAGAAATACCATGGTTCTTACTTTCCTAGCGATAAGTACCATTATGACAGGCCATTGCCCTTGATTGTGGACCCCTTTAGAAAACAAGTATCATTGATTCAGGATTGAGCTTTGAAAGCAGCCCCTTAGTCAGTATTTATGTATTTATGTATTTATTGAACATAACAGGCGAATTAGCCCCAATACATGTCCATAAGGACAGCTGACAGCAAAATAAGAAAAACAGAAATACAAAATTTCTGGGCATGCCATGAGGTTCATTGGATACCCCGGAAACGTGACACCCCCAAGGGAGGGTTACCACAGCAGTCATCCTCAGTACCTACATGTCACGCCCCTCGTCTACACTTAATATTAAAAAACAAATTAATGAACAATAAGGGTTAATAAAATAAGAACAAGAACTAATATGAAGGACAGTCTACCGCTACTGCCCGGCCGTGCCATCACCCCTGGTGAGAAGAAGCCGCCCTGCCGATGATGACACGACCGGCCCTATCCGTGAGGCCCCCTTAGTCAGTATATACTGTACTATTGCTTTAAGATAGTTTCTGGGAAGGTAGGGTGTTGCAGGTCAAATCCACTGATTGCTTTATGTTCAATCTCATTGTTCATCATCACCCCTTTTTTTGAATTCTATTCAGTGGGTTAATTTTGAATTTATTTTTAACTTTCAGTATTGTGAGTTGGATCTGCTGATTATTTTAAATTCATCTTCATCCATCCATTCATTCTTCAACATCACGTTTTGAATTCTGCTTAGTTAGATGAGTTTTGGACTTTTAAATTGTCATTACATTTCTTCTCATTTTTACCTTAGGGGCTAATGACCTAGATGATAGGCCCCTTTAAACAACAACAAGCACCATCATCATCATCATCATCATCATCATCATCATCTCAGCCCCTGATGAGCTTGTGTCTGCTTCCCAGCTTCGTGAGGAGAGCAGGCAATCCAGTGAGGGGAGGAAAGTGTGATCTGCCCCTCTCGTAAAAGCTTTAAATTATATTTAGAATTTGGACCTTTTTAAACTTTCATCTTCCATTTATGAATTTTTAGCACATGTGGAGCAAATAAAAGCCGGCCCCGTGGTGTAGGGGTAACACGCCTACCTCTTACCTGGAAGCCCCGGGTTCGATTCCCGGCCATGTCAGGGATTTTTACCTGGACCTAGGGCTGGTTTGAGGTCCAAGCAGCTTACATGATTACAGTTGATGAGCTATCTGATGGTGAGATAGTGGCCCCGGTCTAGAAAGCCAAGAATAACGACCGAGATGATTAATCGTGCTGACCACATGACACCTTGGAATCTGCATGCCTTCGTGCTGAGCATCGGTCACTTGGTAGGCCAAGCCCTTCAAGGGCTGTATTGCCATGGGGTTTGGTTTGTTTTTTTCTTTTGGAGCAAATAAACAATCTGCAGTTATATTTACTATTCTGATTTCTTGTTGCTTTTATATTTAGGTTGCCACCTTTATTCATTGTTGTCCTTTGGGTATAAATATTATTGAAATTGGCAGACTGCATTATCATGGCCTTCCATGTAATGTGTTAAAGAATGCTACCTTCAGTGATGAACAAAAATACAAATGTGGCACATGCCACGTGAGCTACGTCAGCATTCAGCTGATCCAGAAGATTCTCTTTATAGCATAATTGTTTCAAGTGAGATCGGTTGTTGAGAAGAGCCGCACTTCGATTCTTAATAGCAGTTTTTGCGTCAGGGCAGTGAGGTCCTGAAAAGTTGTACGTATTTTGGTCAAATGCCACTATAGCAACAAAGGTGAATTATAGGACTGTGGTGCAGAAAATATTTTCTTATGTTGCGAATGTTAAAATAAGTCAGTCAGTATTGTTGATTTTTATCTTTATAGGTAACCCTAAACAATCAAAAGTCAAAGATAGATCTTGTATGTGGTAAAGTGCTCTGGGTTATGATGTCATAAGTGATCAAGTGATGGCCATAAAGTTCCAAGGGTAGGCTCTCAGTATGACCCTAATACTGGTATATTCCCCAACAACTGAGGCTGAAGATGATGTTGATATATTTTATGATCAAGTGCATGCAGCTGTAGATCAGGTGTTTATACAAGATGTGTTACTTCTGATTGCAGATTGGAATGCCAAAGTCGGGAAAAGTAAAGAGGCAAATGTTATGGGTCTCTATGGCTTAGGTGATCGAAATGAAACTGGAAAGCAGCTTATCAGTTTCTGTGTATCTAATAATCTTTCATTGCCAACACGCTTCAAGCAACCAAACCGTCAGATGTACAGCTGGATATCACCTGATGGTAAACACAGGAATCAGATTGATTTCATAATTGGGCCTATATGGTGGCAAAGTTCTATTACAACAGCAAAAACTTGGCCAGGTGGAGACTGTGGATCAGACCATGAATTGTTGATGCATAAATTACAAGTCAAAATTAAAAGGAATATTAAGGTAATCTGGGATACAACTTTGGAAACATTCTCTCACTATTTAAAACATCTATTAAGAATCGTTTTGAGGTCCTAAATCTCCTTGACCGGGAACCAGAGGAACTTTTGTGTGAAGTTGAAAAACATTGTTAAGGATGAGTGTAACAGAAACTCGCTGAGGGCTGAGAAAAAATAACATCACCTTGGATCACAACAGAAACTATACAAATAGTGAAGAGTAGAAAAGAAGCCAAAATTCTGAAGGATAGGGTACTCGTGACTCTGCTGAATAGAGATTTCCAGAGAAATGTTCACAAAGATAAGCGGCCGTACTACAACATCTGTACTGACTTGGAAGAGGAAAACAATGAAAGGTAACATGAGAAAGGTCTTCCAAACATATATCCATGTTAAGAAATAGATTCCAACAGAGAACTGGAATGGTGCGAATGGAAAAGTGATTACTGTAGTGATAGCGAAGAATTCCCAGAAAGAACTGGAGTGGTAAAGGATGCGAATGGAAAAGTTATTACTGTAGTGATAGTGAAGGAATCTAACAGAGATGGAAAGAGTATACAGAGGACTTGCATAATCAAGAGATAAAAGCTGACGGTGCATTGAAAAAGACTAAATTTGATTTGGAAACTCTTGTGTTAAGAGATGAAGTCAGAATTTCACTAAAGTCATTAGCCCAACAAAAGCCCTCAGGAAGAGGAACAGATAGAATTACAACTGAAATATGGCAAGCAACAGAAGAAACAACTGTTAAAATTCTAACTGTAATATGTCAAGAGATTTTGACAACCTCAACTTGGCCCACAGATTGGAAATGATCCATTTTCATTCTCATACCCAAAAAAGGAGATATGTTGGACTGCTCCAAGTATCGCACAGTAGTTCTGATACCACATGCCAGCAAGATGATGCTGAGAATCATACAATGAATATTTGAACCATACATGGAACATGAAATGTCCACTTCTCAAGCTGGTTTTAAAAGAGAAGGAACCAGAGACATCATTAGTGACATACGTTGGATGGTTGGAAACAGTAAAGGAGTACCAGAAGGAGTTGTACATGTGATTTATAGGTTAGAGGAAGTCCTTTGATGGTGTAGGTCATGAGAAGATGTGGAATGTACTCAGACAGATGGGCATACCTGAATATCTCATTGTCCTGATGGATAACCTCTACTTGGGACAAAAGCCAATGTTAAAAGTGAGCATGTTAGAATAGAATGGTTCCGCATTAGCAAAGGCAAAAGGCAAGGCTGTATACTTTTGCCATACTAGTTCAATCTGAGGAAATCTGCATTGGATGAGTCGCTTCATGGTTTTAAGATTGGTGGATTGAATATAAACAACTTGAGGTATGCAGACGACACCACTTTGGTTGCTGAAAGTAGAGGACATAATTTCGAAAGCTAGAGTATAGAGTGAGAACATGGGTCTGTACCTAAATATCAACAAGACCAAAATCATGGCAACAGGTTTACCATCAAACATTATGATAAATAATTGTTTAATCAAAGAGGTAAATACAGTAGTTTGTTTGTTTTTTAGGATCATCCATCAGTAGGGATGGCTCAAACAGACCAGAATTTACCGAAGACTTGCCGTTGAAAGAGCAGCATTCAAACGCCAGGACAAGATCTTCAAGTTTTCAGATGTATCTTTGCATATTTAAAGTCAGAATGTTAAGTCATTATTCTTACCCATAGCTACATACTGTACCCGTAAAAAGTGTTCATATGTTTAAGGCGCTTGACATTAAATTAACGAGCATGGTTCTTAACCTAGGGAGTGGCTTTATCATTGGAATTGGTACAGAGAGGGGTATAGTTATCAATTTTAGAGAATCTTTTGATAAATTGAGTTTATTGATCATCAAAAGCAATTTCATATCACCTTCGTACAGCAGCATGGAAGTGTCGTGGCTGGTTTATACCTCCAAGTCCTGGAATGGCGTTGGTCATCACCTGGGCAGGGACCACGCCTGCTCGGATGAGGAATTCTGGAATGTCTCGAGGTTCTGGAATGTCTCGACACTTGAGTTTTCTGCACGGCACTCCACACATTCATGGCACTGTCTGAAGAGATATAACTTTTTACTGATTGTTACTGCACTCTGGATATTAAATCAAAACGTTCTGGAATAATCACTCGAAGGACAAGACGATTTTGACTTTGTACAGGTAGAAATGCAAGTTCATAACACAAGCTTACTGTAAGTCAGAACGTTCTAGAGGATTATTGTCACTACAGTTCTAGATGCATAGTTCTGAAGATTTAAGACACATTGGCAATGAACTGAATAAATAGCACTCGGAAACTGTCTTGTTCCGTCGATAGGCGAAGTGAATAGCCATTAAAAAAATAATATTTGAAAGAAAAAGTCTGATTTCGTAAATTATGGATTCACTCAAAATACTGGAAAGTTCTAGGCTTTCTGGGAACGCGACATGCGTATTCTGAATTGTCATAGTCTTTAATGAGGATAAGAATCAAAATACAAGTCCCCGTGCAGCACTTGGGAAATATTGCATATTTCACAATTAAACGTAATATTGTACGTCCCCTAAGTTCCACAGTTTTTACAAGACGTAAGTTCAATGAGGCACTTGGGAAAACAAGTCATATCGTTCACACGAAAGTTTATGTCGGTAGGGCACAAGTTCATCCTACACGCTCGGAAAATTTCAATGTTCCAGAAATTGATTCATAAAATACAAGTTCGAATAAGTTCGAAACGTAAGTTCAATGTGGTACACAACACTCGTGAAAATTCAAAGTCCTTTCAAGGCCTGTTTTCACATGTAGGACTGTGCTGCGACTGTGCTTCGACCGTGCTGTGTCGTCCGCAATCGCCAAACAGTATAAACCATTCCATTTACATTGAACAGCAGTTGAGTATTTTCACATGTAGGACTGTGTCCCTACCGTGTTGGTACCGTGCTGTCATGGATCTTCAAGTAGAGCGATTACGGCCCACACAGTCGTCGCCTGGTCTCAGCACAGTACCACATGTGAAAATTAGAAACGGTCGCCCTAGTGTCGCCAAGCCGGACTTCCGTCTTATTTCGGTGGTAATCGGAAGCACTCGGTCGTACGTGATCCAGTGACCAACGAGCACAGAATAACATAGAGTGTCTGAGTACTGTGCTCGTTGGTTGAGATACATTGTGTGATAGTTTGCAGTAGTAGGGTGGCGCAGTTGTCTTCCTTAAAAATAGACGAACAAGTGATAATTTTAGTTCAACAA